>NW_012130126.1:911357-922085 GCF_000143395.1 Atta cephalotes | reverse complement strand
TACTATATTACTAATACTATTACTTGTCTTACTATAACTAAAACAAAAAAAATAATATATATATATATATATATATATATATATGGACCTCCCGCGGATCCTATCACTGACAGATCAATGAATAGCTGGTAGGATTAACGAGCGAAAATGTAATTAATTACAGGATTAGAATCGACGACGAGATGTAATAGTACCTCTTTAGTCTTCAAAAGAACTCATTTTCACAAGTCATCTCATTATACTCGTGGAGCTCAATCGGGATTTTCAAGTGCGAGTTGTATTATCGATCGTAGTTTCTTCAGTTTCTAAAACGAAATGATGCTCTCGTTTACATGAGTAAGATGCCCTTTTATCTATCAGAAACGACGCAACAAAAGGGCAATTAGATATCGCTATCGTCGATAATCCTATCGACGTAGAAATTTCGTCGACGCATCCGTCGGTAATAATTCATTGTCGATTGACACTCGGAAAATTGTATTGTACAAAGCAAGCGGAATTCAATGCGCAATGGAAATATACCCATTCTAATCCAATGGCAAAATCGACAATAACGTTTGATTTTTTGTAGATCGGATGTAGCTTCTGCCTCAAAGGTAATACAAATTGGGTTTTTCAAAACAGCGAGAGATATGAAATTGATAGCTTTAACCCCTCGACGACATAACGCTTGGGAGGGTAAAGGATCAAAATTTTATGAAATCCCTGCAAAAAAAAGTTTTTCATTAAAATAATCCAAGGGAAGCAGAAAATACATAGCGGCTGCGCCGCATGTTAGTATCGCATCGTCGCGTAATAGCGAATTCTTTGGTTAATTTAGAGTCGACTTTTCCCCGCTGAAAATATCGAGGCACCGACATTTTAAAAGAAGTAAGGGATTTTCGAAGAGTGAACTAAGTTTCAGGTATGCAACTTAATTGAGCTGCATTTCTTCTGAATTCTTCGAATTATAATATTAAATATCTTATTAACTGCATAAAAAGAACTATTTTGCTCAAGTATTTAAAAATTTTAGTTAGCTACAGACCTAAAAACAATTATGTCGCACCAATAAAATAATTACATAGGAATCTCAAGTATATAATGAGCAAAAATTTCGACATTCCAGTAACGAATTTGAGTGCCTTACATTAAAAAATAGCTATGAAATGTTGAGTTTCATTCAGTTAATATAATAAAAAATAATTTTACTTTCCCAAATATTTATTAAATATATTATCAAACATAATAATATAATATAATAATTTGATAATAATTATTAAATATTTAGAAAAATATAATTTTGATAATCTAACAAAATTCTTTTTTAATCTACATCTAGCTAAATTTTTAGGTACTTTAGTTAAACCATTTTTTCCGTGTATGCATCGATCGCAGCGTGTTTTTGTTTAATTAGATTTAATGGAAACCGAATATAGCCTCGTCGTCCATATTTGCATTCAAAATCCCTTTCGTCGCAATCGATCGCAACTCATAAACAATTTACGTCGCGACTTGGGATCAAGATACATCTATTATGGGAGGACACTGTGTGTGATCTCGATGTGACGAGTATCGTGCGTCATTCGAAGTTCGATCGACAGAAGTAATAAAAGCTTATACGCGGCCTTTGAACCGCGTTTCGCAGTTACCCTCGTCCCTGAGAACCGTCCGATTGAAGGCTTTGATCTGTGCACGGTACACACCGTACATACGTGCTCTCGCATCTTGATTTCCGTATATACGATTGCGTACGCGCTACGAGCGTTATTGAGCAGCCCGTAGGGAATTGCGCCATCGAGCAAAATTATTCTTACAGCAATCGACCAATCGATCGATTGGGGACCGCGCATTTCGATTACCATAGCAAATCGATGAAGCCCTTAGCATGATGAATCGTATGATACCCTCCGCACTTGCGACCGAGATCGCAAGAACGTCTGTGTCCCCAAAATTTATCTCTCTGCATATCTTCTGTGCTAATCTCGCGAGTTTCACCGGACGGGGCGATAATAATCGATGTTGGAAGTTGTTTCGTATGGGGCGCTCGGCTTTACCATTAAAACTTTACCGATCTCTATGCTCGCCGATATTATTCGATAGCTCATTATCGTAAGCCCGATATCCGCGATACATGAGCAAGTTTACAAATGCGCCTGTGCACCTTTTACAAGTACAATGCTTGTTAACATCTACTTTTCTAACGGACGATATTTTACACGTCGGATATTATGATGGACATGATGAAAGAGATAAAGTGTTCTCCGTCAGTTTTATTTAACGAAGAATAGAGAAAGAGCTTTTTATCAATTAACTTGGAAAAAGTACGCACGCATTTACTGTTCGACGAAGGATATATGGATACAGCGTGTGAGTATTGTAGAGAAAGAGAGTTAAAAAGGGTGCGATTGGATGTCAAACGAGAAGCATATTCATTATTCCAAGCATATTTATTCACTCGTTAATTCACATCACCCTTCCCTCTCCCCCAAAGTGTCGAAAACGAGATATGTCATACGAATAGAGACGAGATGGTAAACTGATAGAATGGAATACAAATAGGGCGGTATTTCCGCACGCGTGCCTTTCCAGATTGACTTTAAATATTTCAACTGGTATTAACTGTTGCGAAAATTTAAAAATATACGACATGCTTTTATCGTACGTCGCACATGTATGTTACTTGACAAATATATAGTGTAATATTATCGAAATAACGTCATCACACAAAATGTTATCGATCCATTCAAGATTCTGAAATTGCACTAGTCTTTAAAAGATTCCCATCCCCCCAGAATATTTCCATCATATATTAATATTTAATATAATATTCTCTCTAATATTTAATATATTATTCTCTCTCCTTCCCTTCTTCTCACTTACTTACGTTTTATCGTTTACAAGATACGATATCGTGTAAATCGTTTCCAAGATTAATTCTGCCACAAATACCGAATAATGTCAGAAGATATGAATACAAGGTAACCTGTGCATTGCATGTAACACTGGCGTGTAAAACAGGATAACCGAGTAAATGCGAGGCATAGATGCAGCTTGTCGGTTCGTGTGCCGACGTATTATACAATATACAACCTGCTTCCCCCTCGCCCCCCCCCACTCCTTTCTCTCGCCATCTCTTCGAGCGTGTTGCACCGATTTACGTCAGTTTAATTCGCCGAGGTTCATTTCGACGTTGAAGAATTACAACGCCGGGATTTTAATGCACGCAAGCGTGTTGGCCTGCTCGCTCGCGTGCAACATACTAACCCCTCCCCCCCCCCCACCCCCACCTCCAACGCGCCAATGTTTTTAATCTCTAAATTACGCGGTCGAATCGCTCAATTAAAGCTCCTCCCGTTCGTCCTAGTTTCTCCCCTCTGATACTGCACTCTCATACGGTCGAGTGCTTTCATGAAATAGCACGCAAAAAAGTCCCGCGAGACAACGAATCCAATAGAGGGAATCGGCTCCCGTGGGAGCACAATCTAGATTACTCTGATACCTTGCGCGGGCGCGCACAAGCCAGATCTATAAAAATGACGTTGTACCGAATTCTGCGGAGCGCATTAAAAATATGTCTCGCGAAATCTTTTCGAAGTTTCAACAAGTGACGAATCTCCCTTGTGAATCTCGCGTGAGTCTGACTACGAGATGACAAACTTCTGATTAGCTCGTTTCCGTCAACTTCAGTAAGATAGATATTAATTTATTACGCGCTCTCTAGAAAGATATCCTCTCGAGCGCTACAAAACTCAATATAAATTATATTATATTGGATTACAGAACATTTTTATAATGAGTTGAAACAAAAGGAAATATTATGCAAATAGAAAAGAAGAAAAAAAAAGAGCATGTGTAAAAAAAGGTTAATAAATTTATGTAGATTACAGATAAAAAGAAAAAAAAGCTGTAATTACGAATATATTTATACTAAGCAGTAAGTTAGAATGAGTAAGATAGCACACCGAGAGAAATATTTTGTGTATGAATAACAATTTGGTTGATATGTAAATTACAAAAACTTTCTTCAATTCTTCTTTCCTGATTTATTCTCGTCGGTCTAATGAACTAAAATTGTTAAGAACTTTTTTATTTTTAATTTAAAAATTATGTTTGCTCCACAATCAAAATTTGGTTAGTTATAATTAAATTTTTATTAAAATTACACAATTTTTTTAATTAAAAAATAAGAAAATTTTTGTAATTTACATATCAACCAAATTATGGTGATTCGTACAAAATTTCTCTCAATGTGTGTAAGTCAAGATAAGAGCGTGTATTTAAAAAAAAACAATACATAATCTTCTTTCTTATTTCGATGAAATCGCTCGTGATCTGACTTTGATATGGAAAGATCTTTGTATAGTCTCGCGGGATTAAAATGCATCAGAATTTCTATTCTGCAAATGTTACAACTTCCGCAAATTCATCACGCTGTGCGTGACGTCACAATTTCCTTTTTGAAATTTCCCAGAGATTTCATCGATCTTAACGAGAAATTTTTTTGTAACGTACGCCGGAGAGAGTATAACGCGAGTATTTCACGTATCCCGTCGGGTAATAAATTCTTAATCGCGCAAATGCGCGTGTAATACTCCCCGACGGATATTATTCTCGAATCAACTGAAAAGCGAGCCTCAAATGCTAATTCCGGTGATTCCGAGCCGAACGACGGAAGTGCTTTCACGATTGTGAGTCGCCCGGGTGTAAATTACACTCCACGCGACCATTCCCTGAGCTAATGTACTTGGACAGGATCTTTAGGTATAGAGCGTTAGATACCTTCTCTAAGAAGTTTCCAGACCGACCCCTTCATCACTAACAACAGGCAATCGGGTCCCCGTGCATAAAGCTTAGTACCGTTGCAGCGCTGTGCGGTAACATCGCAAGCGTTACAAATTCTTAGCTCGCTGCAATCTTATTTAACCGTTCACTCGAACTCGACATTAATTGGAGCGTCGCATCGCAGTGTTGGATAGTCCAGTGCTGCAAACTCCTTCAATATATACATTTCATCGCACGCAACTGATTAAATGTGCTATTTTAATTAGTTATGTCGACAGTTAGAAAAACTAATCTAAACAGTTCCTTGATATCTGATGGATAAAGCATTTCATTAGCGAGCGTCTTTCTTCTTTTTTTTTTTTTATCGAGAATCAGGAAGGGAAATTTAAACAGCGGCGCTTTGTAAAACACCCCGCTACTTATACAAAAAAAAAGAATAAAAAAAAATTAAGTAAAATAAACGTTCGGTAAAGGTGATCTATTTAATTAAAGCGCAATCATTAACGTAAATTGTGCTCGCTCTCGAGTAAATTCCTTTACCGATAGTTCATTAAACTTTTTAATCTTTCCGATTTTATACAAGAAATAATTTCTGTCCGTCGCCGCTTTTATTCCCCCCCCTCCCCCTTCCTCCCACCTTCCGTTTCTTCTACGAGTTTTCTTATTACAGAAATAATCTCGCCGGCTGCCGCGCGTTATGCGGTACTGCTTACGAAAAAAAAGAAATACATTAAAAAAAAAAAGGAAAAACAATCGATTGCAATTTTTTTTTGCAACGATATTCTTTCAATATCTCGCAATGTCGCGCAACTTATTTATTCCGCAACATCGATTATGTTATAAGAAAACAGTAGTGCTGCTCAAATAATATTTTTATGAATTTTTATCGTGCAAATAACAAGATGTAACAAATAGAACGAAATTCTTAAATAAACATCTAAATCCAATCTTATTATTTGTTGAACGACTATATCTCTAACAATAATTAATATTATGACAGTAAAACTATGATATTCAAAAAATTAATTTTTTTAGTCTTTTTATGACGAAAAAGATTTTTTTTTACGAAAAAGATTTTCGAAGAAATTAAATTTTTAATTCAATTTCTCTAAAAGATAAAATACCTTCGTATATTAAAAAAAAAAGGTTCGTTCATTAAATTTTACTCGGGCATATCCCCGGCTGTTCTCCATAGTTTTCTTATGATTTAACAGAAAAGATTTAAAATTCAATTCTTCTAAAAATAAATTTATATACATTATCATGTATTCTTAAAAACTATTCGTTCATTAAATTTTACCCGAGAAATTCGGTTGCCTTCTGTATTTGAGAATAAAATCTTTTATATATAATATTTACTTACATTTTAAAGCAATCTGGCGCAATAAAAGAGAAATATCCGTGCTATCAGAAATCATTTACGCAATTTCATCCGAATTGTGTAAGTTGAGATATGTGAAGGTACAAGGAACTTGTACGATTTGTGCGACCCGTAAGTATTGTACTACAATGCATTTCACGGATTTCAATCATCGAACGTGAAAAATCTAGTGGATTTCGATATCTCGTAGAGTCTTCCCTTTGGTGGATCTACGTTTGCTTTTAAGCACTACTGCATGTACTGATTTCTGCCTAAGGCATGGCATGGCAAGACGAAGACGAGGGAGGCAAGAACTTTCGACAGAAACCAATTACCTTCGGAGAAGCGCTGATTTTACGCAAGACTAGCTTTACCGCGTCTCCGGCTGTCAAGTCGAAAGGCGGAAGAAGCGCGGACCCGCTCGCGCGAAGCGGAAGGCTAAGCGGTACGATTTTAAGCAACGCTTAAACCTCCCCGTAGTGGTCGGCTATACCGGCGTCGAATAAAACAAACTCGATTTAAGACGGGCGGAAGGGAACCTTCATCCAGAAATAACGGCACTCTCTCGCGCGGCCGTTTCACGTCGGAAACGAAAATACCTGCGGGACATCACGAACGGCGTACAATAGTGCACGTGGTGGATTTTCGCGAACAAGGATTGCAACCCCTCTTTTATTAACGCTCTCCTCCCGTCCCTCACCTTTATATTCTTTCCCGTCTCTCTTCCGTTCGCCCTTTCGCAGTTCCGCTTCCGTACGTAACGCGTCAATGAGCGCGAGTGCAACACGAATCGGGATTTTTTTTTTTTCCGTCACGCCCGCGCCACAGCTTACCTTTGACGTGCGACGGTACACGCCCGTACCGTGGGATTTTTATCTGCCTCTGTTAACCCTTGCTGTATCCGCGCACCAGGTGACGCACGTTCGAGTTTTTTTCTCGATTGACGGAACATTTGATTTATTGAATTTTTTTCAAATATACACGAGAGGAAATTGCGGCGAACCGTGTTGCACAAAAATAACGTTCAACTCCTTAATCGTTATAGAGTAGAAAAGAAATCGATTAATTAAATTTTCAAGAGACACCGCGATACTACGTTACAAGCGATTACAATCTCCCATAATAATAATGTTGAATTTACGGTATTCCTCACACTTCACAGTTACAGTGTTCCCGTAATATCTCGTTATAACAATTTCGTACAATAAAAGCTTGATGCATTGCGATAATATTTTTATGCGTTACGCGATTTGTGAATGCAACCGTGAAATTGTAATTGGCAATTTATCAAATTAATTTCGCACGTTTGCAAAATAATGTTAAAAATGATTTCATTATTTTTCATAATATCACCATTTTTCCCACTTTACGTACGTATGATATAATATAAAATAATGCAGGACCCTCTGTTCGTGAAATATAATGTCAGATACATAACGCAAAACCTGATATCACAAGCGCGCAGTGTGTGCTTTGCGACGCATCATTTGTACCTTTTCCTTATTATCTACCTTGTTATATGAATATACCATCGTAATGCTTTTGGAACATAATTTGTTTGGTAAAAGAACATGATCTCTCTTCTATTATGTTCTCGCATTATTTTAAAAGTCATTTTTTACTTTTGGACTCGCCTACTAAATATAACATGCGGACTACACTTAGAAATATTAAATATTAAATGTAGTTTTCCCTGTATTGTCGTGCCTTATTACTATTTAAACGTCCCTTTCTAGAATCCATGCAAGTTTCTTATTGTGTCCTCGACGCGGTCCAGCTGTATTCAATAAACTATAAGCTCCGACTAACTAACTCTTCGTACAAGTGTAATTCGGTCATTAATAACTTAAAATTTTAGTACATCTCACGAGACTAACGCAACGGAGAAAATCTGTGTTGCTTGAGAGAAAAGTAATATTTTATAGGAATACATTTTAGAAAGACTTTTCAGATTTGTCGTGCGCGGTTTTTGACCCCACTGGGAAATATATGCCGCTCCACAGAAGGGATCGGACGATGACGCACGATTGTGTCGACATTTTACATGCGATGCACTCTATTTGGCGCTCACAACGTTCGCGAGCACTATTTGTTCTTGTTTAACATTTGATAAACAACAAGGATAAAATAATTCCATGAGCTTTCTGAGCGTCAACTGGAATGCATGGCAGATAGAGCTTTGATTGCGCTCACGCTCAGATTTCCATGGCAATTGGACAAGTTGGCCGTATCCCTGCCACTGTTGCGTCTGTTTCTCCTAAACGCTTTTTCATAGTTTCCCGCGCACAGATAGCTCGCTGAACTCTCTTCTCTCTCGACAAACTCTCGTCGTATTTACCTCTCAGCACTGTTCAGGGTATTCTCTAAGCTCGGGAATACTCCACGATGTTGCGGCATCGGATTTCGAAATCTCCCTATTTATTCGTTCGCCAGGAGCTGACCAACGGAAGAGGAGAGCTTTTGCGGCTGCCGACGCATTCCGTTTTACACCGCCGTGAAAACCGCTCCGCGAAAGATATTTAATAAGCTCGCTTTGTGACCCGGAAGCAATTAATCATCAATGATACTGAATCGATAATGAGACCAACCGCGCAACGCGGCATGTACTATAGCGACGCGATTAATTCATGTTAATTTATTAATAAAGTCGAATAATGCGCTCGTGAAGTACCGCGTTTGCGCGAATGGACCACGCCGCTTTTGAATTCATTATAACAGCTAGCGTTCACGTAATATACGACAGATCCTCCCATGCATGCACAGAGGGCATTATTTAAATTTAATTAATCCCCATGCTTTTGCTTACTGACTCACTTTAATTAATCCTTGGTGCGTGAACACGATTATCCTGGTGGAGAGAGAACGATCGAAAACTATGGATTCCTGAATTATGAATTCGAAGAAGTCATAAATGTGGTCGAATCGTATATGCAATTGGCGTAAAGAGGACTAGTTGTATTATTGATCATTTGATATTAAAATTTGCCAAACTTATAGAGATGAATAATATATACAATGTTAAATCTAATTTAATAGCGTGAACATTTTGATAATAATGAAATATGCCTCGAATTACGATATCTGTAGAATGTTCCTGAATTAATTGGCTAAATTTTGCAGGCGTAGGCATTAACAAATTTCAAGGTAATTCCATTCCAAACGTTTGGGAATACTTTTCCACGACCACTGAATTTTCATCATTTAATTGAATAGTTTGAGGCCTTGTTTGTTAAAACATTTAATAATGAAATTAATGAAAATTAAGAAACCAGAAAATGAGGATGTCGATCTCAAGTTTTCAGTGTGTTTTCACTACGGAAAATGAATACTAAAAATTTGTAATGTAATATATTGTAATTTAATAAGGTAACTCTAAATTTCTCATTAAGAACAGTCATGCATTCATTAAATGAGTCTTCTTTATTCACAATACATACTTAACATTCCACGACACTGTAGTTTTACCATAGTGGCTCTTCTGAATAGAATATTCCATGAAAATTGTCCCAGGTGGAATCTGTCAGACTGCGAAAATGCTTTATTCACGTGGTTTTAAACGAAGACTTTATGTGAAAGCAGATCCGATTCGAGACACAGCAGTAGGGCAGCACTGGGACTAGTAAACTATAGAGGTAGGCAAACTAACCGAATCTTAAAAACAAAACTCTGGAGACGCGCGTAAACGTGTCTGAGCACAGCAATGACAATGGAGTCACCCGCGATATTTCGCGATGCGGATACAGCTTGTTGGAGAGTTGTGAGATATTTTCGAAAAATAAGTAAACATTTTTACTATTGAACTTTTTTAAGAGTCATATATAGTTGTTTGAGATGTTATATTTCTATTTAGATTGTAGCTCTTACTTTAAAAAGCTCAATAGTTTTTATTTATCTACTTTTATTTATCTGTCTTTGTATTCGTATATCGTAAATGTTTTAAAAAATGAACAAACGAGGATATTAAGCTAACCTTATTCTTTTGATAAAATATATTATGGTATATTAAGATATATTATACTTTAATATAATTATCTTATAGTCACAGCATATCATCTTAGAGCTGATTGACATATAAGAAAATAATGTCTATTATATTAGAAAAATAATTCTGTTTTCATGTTTTCATATAAATTATCAATTTCTATTTATTATAAAAATATTAGACAGTCAAATATATGTAGTAATTGGATTAAAATTTTTCGATTAGTCTCTTAGTTTTGTTTTAAAAAATTCAAAATTAAAAAGTTGGTCCATTAGCTCTAGTCTTCTCTAGCATGGAGCTGTAGTAGCATTATGGAAAAGTGAACCGATTAAAGGATCTATTCAAGGAAAAAAAAAATGCAAGATTAAAATGCAGGTTAAATGACGAGGAGAATCACGGCCCTACAATCTTCTCAGTTCTAGATCGTGCGAGCAGCTGACACGAGTTCCGCTATCGTACAATACACACACACACACACACACACACACACACACACACACACACACACACACACACACACACACAACAACAGAGGAACTAAGTACAACTAACTAACGACAACACGACGGAGAGAGATAATTATTTACGACGAAGTAACTTACTTCGTTTCGTTTCCGGCGGC
>NW_012130126.1:909882-911337 GCF_000143395.1 Atta cephalotes | reverse complement strand
AGTAACGTACCGTACCACTACTCTACTACTTACGTTACGTACGTACGTACGTCGACGACGACGACGTACGACGACGTACGTACCGTACTACGTACTACTACACACACACACACACACACACACACACACACACACACACACACACACACACACACACACACACAAAACATGGACAGAATACATACGACACACACGGAGAGGCAGATATTTTCAGAGTAAACATTTCGTTCTTTCGCGGTGGCCCATAGGCGATTATTCGATGATGTAGTCTTCGTAAGCTCTTCGCTTGAGAAAATAAAGCGTTAGCGAAGTGGATTCTCTCCTTGCGCACCGATATTAACTTCTTCGGTTAAAAAAAAGATTCAGTAGTCGATATACACACGTGGTCGTTCTTCCTCACCGCGAAAAGTAACGTTTCTTTAACGAGGCGAAAGTAAGTTTCGCTTGGTATTATGTTTGTATTGCTAAAGTCGATTAGTATGATATATTTTGGTGTCAAGTGAATTATTTCAGAATATTTTTTGCCAGGAACAATGTAATGTTATTGCAATCTCGCGGATTGTTCGTGAGAATATACACTGGTAAAACATATTACAAAATTATTACGACTGCGATGTGTGCAATTTTCGCACATGCAACGAATTTTTAACTTAAATAATGTATTTTTTTAATTACTACATTAAAAATATACTTATTATTATAATAAAAATTTAATTATTTTTATACTTATTATATTAAAAAATATACTTTTATTTTTTTACTAAATTCTGTAAAATCATAATAATAAGATAAGAGAGGAATATAATTTAATTATTTAATTTAATAAATTATTTAATGTATTCATATTATTACATAAATAAGACACAAATTATCCTCTCTTCTTTGATGTTAAAACGCAGATGTTAATTTTATTTTCATCATTACCATCGCAATAAAAATTAAAATCAACGAACAGATTTTAAATGCTATATAGCGCAATTCTTCCTTGAACAGTACATAAAACTGCATGCATTTTTCAAGTAAATTCTAAAGGAGAATTGAATTCTTCGCGTACATCTGTTCATGTAGGGAGCAGGCTGAACTCTCGCGTTTATACTTTCTTGCCTTATAGAACCTCGCGTTCCACATTTTCTGCAGTATTTTTTTATCTCTTTCATGAAAGAAATAGTTACGCAACAGCGAATACGTTAACAACGAGTCACTAAAAAATAGAGATACTCGCCCGCATCGAAATGTGCGCAGACAGAAAATATACTGAGATTAAGAAAAATCATGTAAAATATACATGAAGATTTTTACACACACACACACACACACACACACACACACACACACACACACACACACAACAACTAACTATAATTAATTTAAATTTTTAAAAATTTTAAATTTAAAACTTTAAAAACTTTTTTTTACTTTTTTACTTTTTTATTTTAGTTAATTAAATTTAATTAA
>NW_012130126.1:889077-909862 GCF_000143395.1 Atta cephalotes | reverse complement strand
ACCTCAACGTAAGTAGTCGTCGAACGACGAAAGAAATAATACTAGAGTAGTAAAAGTAAAATAAACTAGTAAGTAAATAATAATATAGAAGTATTACTACACACACACACACACACACACACACACACACACACACACACACACACACAAAACTTCGAATGATTTTAAAATTAAATTTATTTTTAAAAAACATGATTTCCTTTTTATTTTTTATGTAATTTAAATTTGATAAAATATTAAATATTTATAACATTAACCTACTATCTTTTCATTCTCTTAATAAAAGAATAAATTTTAAAGATATTGTTATTAAATCGTTATTTTCTTTCATGCAAAAATCTTTGAACTTCAGAAGATTAAATGCCGATCATTTTCCTTAATAACGTGACCAACGATCAAAAAGTTATTAGACGTAATTCCGAGAAAATAGATCTCAGAATTTCTTTTCTTTCTCTCGTCTTTGTATTATTACAAATAAAAATTTCTCTCTTCCACGCCAAACTGGAAGTCTCAAAGGTCAAAGTAGCTCTAGTAGTTTACGGTAGTTAAAGGTGGAACTATTTCAATCGTGCCCTGACGTTTCCTCTTGAAAGGAAAATTCTTACGGAAAATATTTTCCGTTCAACCATGGAACGCACTAATTTCGTCATCGTCGACCGTTACTCTTATAAGCTCTTACGAGAGCGTGAACGAGTCTCGGGAAGAGACCTTAATTCGCCGTAAAGTTCAAACAAATAAAAGCGCGACCGGAAGATCAAGCTAATAAAACCACGATGACTCGGGAGCATAATTGGCACCTAAGTCCAACTCATTGGACCGACGCGGGCTGCATTTATTAACTGAGTCCGCTTACTTCATTCCGCGGAACGTGACATTGCGCATAAACAGAGAAAGAGATGTAAAGGGAAAGAGGGATGACGTTACTGTGAGTTACGCGTATGATTTTATTTGCACCGTTGCGCGTCACGCGCGACGATAGAAGTACGCATGCAAAATATTGCAAGTGCGCACGTTAGCGACCGGCCCCGTTTTCTCTCATGGTTGCATGTTGGAATGCACTTTAGCACGTCGCGCAATGTATCGTTCTTTCGGTAGGTGAGAATTTCCTTCTAGACGATATAATTTGCAGGCACACAACATGAAAAAGAATGGGGACGTGTATCCAGTTTACGCGAAAAAGTAATGACGATTTTGAGATGAAAAAATACGTTTGAATCTTCTTTGTATCGCTCGAAATTATATTCATACGAAAGTATATGCAGTGACCTGCATAGCAACGATTAATCCGATTGAAAATATATGTCAAATAATCGAACGTAGTCACTCCTGGGAACAATTGCATACTGTCATTGCTTCATGTTTCGAAATATATATAGTATATAGTTATTTAAAAATTCAATGAATAAATTTATTCGTGTCAATCAAAATATTTAAAAAATAGATTCGTTTCAAATAATATATAAAAAAATATAAATTCTTTCGGATATTAAATTTAATATGTCCTGTTAAAGGATAAAAAAGCATAATGAAAGTTTCAATTAAAAATATAAAAATGGAAAAATTCGCGAATTTTTAAGAAAAAAAAACAAACTCCTATATTATATATTCCTCGATGATCGGAATATTTTTAATTGAATAAAAGTAATCAAACTAAACATCGAGACAGCTGATCGTAACATTCTACTGACATAGGAATCAAAAGATTCTCTCTAAAAGTATAGCGCAACTTTACTGAAGTTCTTGAATAGACCATAAAATAATGATAATAATATGCAAGGAGATACGGCGGCGCTTCACTTTGAGAAATGCTCGGTTTCTCTCTCTTTCTCTCGGCAGTGGCGATGATTTACGGATGATTAAATTTGCAAGGGCCCGCTCTTTGAAACGCAACAATGGCAGTCTCTTTTCGCGTTTGTCTCGCGCGGAAAAATATCTCACGGTGAGAATATCGCGCCGAGACGTTGATACTGCCTCTCACGTAAGTTTTCTCCGCCTGCGACGCGGCGCGGAAGATAAAAGCACTCGCGCGCGTTTTGTGTACGAACGCGTGCTTGAGAACGCGAATGAGCATATTCGTAGAAAAAAGAAGAAGGAAGAAAACAATAAAATGAAATATACATTCATAGTTCCATTTCGCGCGACGCAAGAAGGATCCGAAATTATCCGGAACGTCCATCTTCAAAGACGTTCTTAAAGAATTGAGAAGATATTCTAATATGCTGAAGCAATATCCGCGATTGAGTGCAATTTTACGCTGTCCTTAATTGCATTTCACTGGAGTATCGTACACATGTAACTCTATTTTGGTTTGTAAAATAAAACACAAAAAAATACGATAAAGAAGAGCGTTTGTTTTTTTTTTATAAAAAAATATTTTAACTAATAACACGAATGGTTAAATAAAAAAAATATTTACGTCGTATATATTGTAAAATCATCAATACACTATAAAATAATGTACTTTGATTGTGCGTATGCTAAAAATGGAATATTATTTGACGTCCGAGAATATGTCTGTTACATTTATTTTTATTTCTGACTAAAAGGATACATCTACATTTCATTCATTTTTGTTTTCAAGATACTTAAATCTATATTTACCAAAGGATTTTGTTAAGTAATTACTTTTGTGAAAATCGCTTTCTTTCTTGATTAGAAAAAAAAGTTGCTGGGATGAGGGATTAAGTACTTTCCCCTACACCTACTGAAAACGTTGAGAGATTCTTAGTTACCCCGTGAGCGTACTTATAAGTTAAGTAGGGTTAATCGAGATAATTATCGCACTTATCCCCCATTGTTATAACAAAGAGGTATTTACTCCCATTGCATTACCATAATCGTTGCCATTCGCGTTACCGCAATATTTTATAAGAATAATACAATAAGAATTACACAATTGCAAACTTAAAAAAAAAGTGGCCGCTTGTTCCAAAATAGAAAATAAAAAAGGAAATAAAATTATTTATTTTACTATAATGAAGTTATTATATTATATGTATAGATGTTTGACTAAAATAAAAATGCAAAGACGAAAATAGCTCATACATTAGTGTCATTTACAAACAAATATTGATTTATTATATTATTTACTAACACTTTGACTACACGTCATCTATATTTGGACGCTGAAAATTCATAAGTATGCTATTATTCATTTGAGAGTTTTACTTATTCAATTAAGACTGATTTTATTAAGTATTTAAAACATAAAAAAACAATATAAATTATAAAATATTAAGAAAAACCAATATCAAAACTGTTGTCAAAAAATTTTGGCAATAGTTTATTATTTTACGAGTGCGTTGGAGTGAGTAGCAGTTATGGCAGGAACATGTTGGAGCAAAGACATAAACAAACCTTATTAAGGATGTTCCATAATGCAAAACATTTTATTAAAAAAATATGAAAATTTTATAGGTAGTTCTATTATTATGTCTGTGCGGTTTGTGTAGAATAATTCTTGTAAAATTGTATTTTGTAGTACTTATTTGCACATTTAATAAAGAGGCAGCATTACGAATTAAATCAAATTTTTTATAATATATACATGTATATATATATCTATACATATATTAATAAAACTTGAACAAATATTCGTGCAAAAGTCATTTAAAACCATTTACTCATTTGAACGTTATTTACCTAAAACTGCAGCAAAGTATGATAATTGCGTTGCATAATCCATCAAAAGTCCAATAATATGTTGTTTTGTTTTTTTGCAATTAGTTTCAGAGTGTATTTACGACAAAATTTTTTGACTGATGTCACTTGATATTTGGTTTTTTTTTTTAGCAGATTTTTTAAATGATACTTTCAGTTGATGTATCTACAGCCAAAATATTAAATTTGATATTAAAATCAGCTTGACAGTCAAAGTGTTAACAACTCTGCAATGTTTTTTTTTCTCGTTGACGTAACAACGGTGAAGATAACTCCCATCTGTTTTTTAAAAATAAGCGAAAGCAAACTAAGCGCGAAATTCGTCATTAAATTCGTCAAACAATGGCGATGCGCTGAGGGATTTGTCGAATATCTGACAAGCGACGAGTCTATCTGAAACCAGTTTTATTCTGAAACTCAATGTTACTCGATGTACAACCTACGTATATCAGCATCAACTAGAAAGAACCGATACATCACCGATACCATAGATCTCAACGAGCAAGATGAGACAAGACGAGATGAGATGAGCGAACGAACGATCACGAACGAAACGGTACTCCGATAGAGAGAGCAGTGAAGAAGGAGCGTACGGAACGCCTGTCTCTTCGACCTTTACGTCCATCCCATGAAAGGATAGATAAAAGGACGTTTCGCTCCTCGCCGACGCGCATAAATCTACGTATTCCAACGCGCCGTTCGCGGGAGGGGAACATCGGAGATAACGTCCCATATTTCGAACTGTACTGTACCGTCGGAATAAACGCGCCGTGTACCGAAATACGAAAGATAAATGTGACGTATCACATCGTACGTGCGAGTACGTACGTAAATTTATTCAGCCGCGCAAAACGTACCAAGATTCTCAGAAACGAAACGAACTGTTTACGGCAGCGAGTGTTTTTCGCGCCGTTTCGGACATGACAGCGTCCATCCGCGCCGCGCCGCGCCACATTGTACACAGAAAGCCCTTCGAGGCCGTGGACGTGCCGACGCGAAAATCGCGACTCGAGATGGAGAAAATGCGCGCCTCCCCGGAGTTTGCAGTGGTAAAATATTTTATATAGGTAGTGCACGTTCGCGAAAACGAAACACCCGCATCCCGCGCGCACCCAGAACCCCAGAACCGCGGAGACGCTTTCAAAACGCATGCATGTAACTCAGAATACAATTACGCGCGTATGTATACGTGTGTAGATGGATGCCTCATGGATTCAACGGCGAAACAATAAGGCTCCGGGGATTGTTAACGTGAGCTTCGCGAAAGGTCGGGCGCGGTCGGGGGATGTTCACGGTTGTTTCCCGTAACACGACGGTAGATGTAGTTCAGGAGAAAACATTCGCGAATTCAAACATGCATTTTTACATGTTTTGAAAAATTTACGTCGAAGTAAATGGAGTTATATAAGTTACGAAGAGGAATGGGATTTTATGGCGGATGATGCTGATGCAGAAAAAAAAGTTACGTGACCGAGTCCATACAACGTTAAAACTCTGCGCGTTTTAAATAAAGTTTACTCGAAACTATTACTTGGTGGTAGTTTAACTCATTTTGCGTAATGCCGTCTGTATAATCGCCACGTAAAAGGATGATCCTCGAGCATTACCTTAACGTTCTTGTCGCTTCTTCTTTTTCTTCTTCTTTTTATGATGTCTTCTTTTCCTTTTAGGGCGCGGTACCACTTTTTCCCTTTCTCGCAGACTCGTTCCCCTTTCCTAGTTTCCGCTGTTTCCGTTCCCGCAGAAACTTTTAAAAACTGTCGATGGTACTTCGTGTCATGTCTAAACGTAAGGTTCTTATTGCTATTTACAAGCAAAATGACGGATTTCCGTTTCAAGGAAAAACTTTCCGTATCGGGTGTGGAGATGCCGCGTGAAAATGAGCTTTCGATCGGTTTCCCGGCTCCCGCGTCACGTCGCGCAGCAGTTCTGTCATTTCCACACGGCCCTTCAAAAGTGATATTAATGCACTATTGACCAGACTTATCCCATTTCTCGTCAAGCGCGGCATTGATCGAAAAGTGGCTATCCCACTGAACAGACTCTGAGGGATGGTGAGATTTATCGACGAGATTTTCGCCTCGGCGATGTGTCAAGCAGCTCCGCGTCGCGGCGCAGCGGGTTAAATTAATGATGCCACACCATCCCGGTGTGAGGTAATAAAGTGTTGCAACGCTTGTTGTGTGCGGGATCAGGAATAAATGTAGGAGTTGTAATCTTTGAGAACGTTATCTTGGGATTAAATCCAGCTATTGGGTTAGCTTCGCGGTTCGCTAATAAAAAAGAACTAGGTTTTAATCCCAAATCCGTATACATGTCACATTTAGCGCGCAAACGAGGCCGTTTGTTCCTAAATTTTATTTGCCTGCAAGCGTAGTAGAGCTCGAGTTCGAAGTTATTGCGCTGCGAGATATGGGTGTACTTAACATTAAACGTCACAATTACATGCTTCAAGACTTATATATTCAAACGGTTCAATTACATTTCTAGGCTGCAGAATGACCTCTAGCAATTATACACGTATCTAAATGTATATTACAAGAGAGAAAAAAAGAGAAATAAAATAAAACCATTTTTCGCTGTTATTAAGCAAATTATATTATTTGTTTAAGTAACAAAAAGATACATGTTATGTGAATACATGGAAATTTCAATTCAAATATGAAAGCTGTGAACTTCATTTATCAAATATATCCATTAAATTCAATATTGGATATTTTTTCTTTTTATATTCAAGTTATAACTTGTCTGCTAATAATCGTGTATTTTTTTCACCGTTGTTAATATCAGCATGAAATTTTAAAAGCTTACCGGCGCTTATTTAACACCTAGAGAGAAGAAAATGAAAGTCCGTTCGCGTATTTGTATTTCCGCTTAGCCATGTATACATCCATGCATAACTGTGTATTTGCATTCATGGTTTTTTCAATATTTAGATTTCTCGAGCACTCTCCTTCTCGACTTCCGTCAGCAAATATCAAAATTATAACTGTGCAATTTATAGAAGTTAAGTTAATATTTATTTTGATTACAATATAATTGCAATTAAGATTTAAAATGGCCTTAAATCTATCACCGTTCGTGCTCTATAAAGACGCTAAATTTTTGAAAATTTATCTGCAGGACAAAAATTTTGCGCACGATATTTTCAGAATTGCCATTGTGAGATCCATTAAATAAAGACAACGATATCAATTCCTTGCGAAATTTTTTTATCCTGAACTTCGAAAATCCAATGCATTTTTTATTTTAGTCATTTTCATCACTTCAGTGTACATCTAACGGCACTCAGCCGGATAATAAAGGAAGGGAAGTAAAATGTTTCAATTACGTAGAGATTTATTATTACTTCTATATAATTTATGGATCCATCGAAATCGGAGCTCGAGAATTCATGCCACGTTTGTCAAAGGGACAAAAAGCGGAATCGTTCTTAACTCTTGGAGCATTCGCGCTCGATAATGGAACATTAGCACACACGTGGTGTAAAAAGTGCTCGACCTAATCTTAGCGATTGTGACCCCCCCCCCCCCTCCCCCTAAATGATCTTCGTATAACTGTCTTTTTGCTCTCTCAAATTATAATGTAATCCCGAATAAATTTCAACTTGATAAACATCGTGTATAATTACCGTATAGTTTCATCGTCATTCTCTTGTTATTCGCAATTATTATAGAAGTGATATTTCAAAATGTATTATTTCACGGAACTTGTTCTCAGTAAATGCTGTATTCAATTCACAATGAACTATTATATTTTCCAGGAGCAAAAGCTAAAAAAGCGTCGTAAATAATATCTATTATACTGAAAATAAATGTTTTTTTGTACGTTCTCTTTGTATTTGTATTCTCTATCCCAACCAGGTCTCGTTTCACGATTAAAATTTATAGATCTTGTGTAATCGACGATTTTAATTTCTCTCCGTACATAAATTTCGATGTAATTACATTTTGAACATATTAGATACTTAATTATATCTACATAGCAGCGTGTATTTGCGTACTTCGCGATAAACAGAATCTATCGCTCTTCGATGGAGTTGAAGCATAATCCACATAAAAGCTCGTAATGTAGCGAACATTTATATTTATTTACGAATGCACCGAGAGTGTATAAAAGATGTATACATTTGTATGTATACATAAATATGCGTATATATCAGTGTGTATCATATACACACAGATATAAAACAGATATGTATATCCGGAGAATGGCTCTTCCGTGCAGAGTGTGAAACAACAAGAGGAAAGGCTGAGTATCTCACCGCGCGTAGAAGCAAGATATTTCAGAGCGAGTCGGAGATAAAATAGGGTGGATGAAGAGGGGGGGGGGGAGTGGAGAAAGAATAAAGTGGTTGAACGAACCGTGTTCGAAGGGAACGCAATGAAAATATTTAAGCACGATCGAGAAAAGAAAAAGCGGGAGATCTTTTCGAGGTGGTGGTTTCTCAACTGTCGCGTCGCCGTCGCAAGAAAATTAAGAGCGGATACTCGCCGCCGGCGCGATAAAGGACGTATGCATTTCTCACGACGAGGTCAGGGGCCACGTAAAGGGATGAGGTTAGAAATATGGCGTACCTGGCGAGAAAGCGTGCCACGAAAAATGCCCGTGCTCGCGCGTTTCCACGACGCGCATTTAGTATTCCTATGACGCTTCCCTCGCTCCTCTGGAGCAAGTCGGAAGTGATCTTGGCAACCGTCTGGGACGCCGTTCCTCCAGGGATGCTTCTTTCACCGTATAAAAAAAAGAAAAGAGCTGAAAAAGATATGAAGAGACGGACGTCCGCATTCTCGTCCTAGTCGATGCTAAATGTGACTGTGGGATTCTTATCTCCCCCCGTTATTGTAAGCGATATTCGTGTTAGAATAAAAACTTTCGACTAAAATAATATTTTTGCTTTTCGGTGAAATTGAAGATCCTAATGAGAATATGAGTGCTGAAAATATATAGAAGATACGGGAGCACGGCTTGCTCTTGAATCATTTTTTTTAGATAATTTTTTAACGACAAACACACAAGGTATCTTGCTGATGAATTCGCCTGCAGGTCGCGTTATCAGAAAGTCATTCGCTTTGTACGAATTACGTGCGCGAGGAAAACGTGTCCAGCATGTAATCACCCCGCAGGGTAAACGTGTTCAAAGAGATTTTGTTTTATTCTTGACTAAGGGTTATTCGTTGCCGTTGCACACAGTGCAGTCTGTAAATATTTTTCCGTTACTAATTGCACGCTAACGCGCATTTGGCGCATTAATATCGTTGTCGAGTACGTATTTTCACATTTATTCTTTTTTTACCCCCGGCTCGGTATATTTTACAATCTTGCTATGTAGATTCGGTACTCAAAGCGATATTATCGCACGCCAGATAAAAAGTACCGGATATCCAGCAAAGTGCATACGTATTAAGATCCGCTTTGCTTCCGACGAATAATGCAGTGCTTTCAGAAATCGTATTCGCTTTATCCTGAGTTAGATTCGAAGGAAAGCCATTTAAGGGCCGGGCAAAGCGCGTTAAGCCGATTAAAACTTCCAAAAGTCTGAGAGTGCAATTAGAAAAAATAATTTTCCCAAGTCCAACAAATCGAGTTTGAACTGAAAACTTTTTCTCTATAAAATTCTCTGTATTTTTTAAGTACAGAATAAAAAATAATAAATTTTCTATATTAAAAAGAATCGATGTATTGAAAACTCGTCGTTTATTGTTAATAACTAATTTTAATAATTTAATAGAATTATTAAAATCTAACCAAATCTTTTATTTCTTTCTAAAAAAAAAAATATATCAGCTTTTGATCGAAAATCGGCGATTTTGTCAAATGGAAAGACGATGAGATTTGTAGATAAGATTTTTGCCTCGACAACTTATCGGACATGTCGACAACTTGAAATCGCTTCTCTCTTTCAAGACGTTCTTTAACTTAGCGAAAAGGAAGGAATCGCATGGGACCAAATGCACCAGAAATTCACAAAATATCGTTCTTTACGACTTTTTCCTACTTTCGCTTCTGAAAGGGAAACGATCCGTGGATATCAAGGAGATAAAAATAAGTACGAAAAAGCATCTGCAAACAGATCTCAAAAGCGAGTCCGTCGAACCTGCTTTAAAAAGTGGGAAAATTGCTAAAGTTATTGCGCACAATTTTAACCTTCGAAGAAAATAAATTAGGAAATCAACACTTGGTTTATGTAAATATTTTACTGTTTGCAAAATGTAATTTTTGTTTCGGATTGTACTTGAACCATTTTTGCATTATGAAATTTCAAAGATAGAATCTCTCGACTTCAGTAGTTCTCTAACTTGTTTTCTAACTTGATGTGCAATTAAGAAAAAAATGAAAAAAAGAAAATTCAAGCTGTTTCTTAGATGGACGTCCTTCGACAACGAGTCTGTTATCTCAAGGTTCTATTGCAAGAAATGTGGGACTTGAAGAAATCTGGTTTCCGCGCCGCACGATCGCTTGTCCAAAGACAATGACCCACTTGTGCGCTTTAAAAAGGCTCTGAAGGTTGTTTTGATAAATTGCAGACTAAGCTGCGTCGACGCGTAGTTGTGAATTTAATTTTTAAATCGAAATGTCGTGTCGGTTTTTGGGATTCAACGGCAATTTACGGTAATTTAATTAAATTCTTGCGCGATAATAAAATATGCGCTCTTTTTATTCTTATAAACTACAAGTTGACTAATAAAATTATTTATGTATATACTGTAACTACCACGTAGTGGTTACAATGTAGTTACGATGTGATTTTTAAAAATAGACGATACACGGATTGGAAATATTTCCAATCGAATTTGTGAATTTCTCCGAGTTACACGATTCCAATTAGATTTTTCGGATATTTTGATTCGATACGTTTCGATTAAACAATGGCTGGATAGTATGATGCCGATTTATTATTAATATACGTATATCAGTCACAACCAATTGAATTTAGAAAGCTGCACCAATGGTATAGATCAATTATCGAAATAACGGAAAATAACAGTATAGACATAAAAAATGCATTATTTGCCGCGATATCAGTGATACGGGCTTTATTCGAGCTTTTAAAAAATTAATCGAAATGGATGTGGTATTAACGTGTCAAAGGTTAATTCGTGCAGAAAGGTACACACGTGGTTTAATACAGAATGCGCCCAGGCTTAACTCGCGTTTTGCACTGATTACGGGATACATGACCACCGCCTCGTGTTATTCCCCAGGAATATTCGCGCGAATAGGAAGCTAGCACACGCAGATAATATTGTTCCCTCTCGTACAGGGAACGCGAATCGTCATAACGCGCTTTCGCGAACGCGTTTGCCTTGTTCGTTATGTACAGCGGTACAGAATATGTACATTTCGCAATGCAGAGTACGTATTAATAACCTTACGGTTACTCTGATACACGTACAAAAATACGCGGATTTTCCCCGTTGCTTTGATCGGTGAATGCATTTTCGTAGAGTTACATTTCAGCTATGAGGGAATTTTTACGCAAAGAAACGTAATTTGATCTCTTAACCCGCATCAACGAGAGAATCTACAGAGACATCATTTTGACAAAAACTGTACCTAATACGAGTGGTAATCGTTCCGCTTTTCGTGAAATTCTTTTTCTTAAATGTTTCAGGTGTCAAAGACGGAAGGTAGAATTTATTGTAATAATATAACGTACGCTATATAATTTGCTCCGAAGAAAATTAACCCTTTAAATAGTAAGGGAAACTTACAAAGGGTATCTGACTTGTTATTTCAGCAATGCAGGGTACGTTTCCCGTACTTCCCTTCATTTACAAATTCTTTGAGTAATTTAAGCTCAATAATGAGTACTCAAATAAAAAATTTTGCTAAAATTTACGAGAATTTAAATATAATTCAATATAATTTGAAAATATAAATTCTTCGGATACTTGCGTCTCTACAATATTTATGGAAAAAAAAAAAAAAAAAATTCTTTAATAATGCAAGTATCTGACACGTGATGCAAAACAACGGAAGAATTAGGTAATCTTTAGCATATATTACGCAAATTAATCTTTTTAATAATTCATCCTACTAGTTCATATTAATTTTCTACGAAATAGAGTTCGTTCTTGACAAAATTTTAAGCAGAGCTCCATTTTATCGAATCGCATTCATTTCAAAACGTGGATGGTGGATGGAAGTGCTTTTTGTCTCGTCCTTTAAATTCGCCTATCGTTTGAGAAGTTAATTACTGTGCGTCGCTGAAACTTCCATCTGACTACGCTGAACTTTTTTCCATCGAAAATTGTAATTTGTATCGTAATTACGTAACTCGGAGCGCATAAGCGCGTGCGATCCTCTTCAGATTTTAACGAACGAATGTTTTAATGATGAATGTCCAGCGGGCGTGCGTTAACGTCGCGTTCGTGCGCCACGAAATTCATTAATCATATTTCTCGTAATAAAACGGATACGTATGCGGCTTTACATTTAATGGCGCGCACTCACGTCCTCTTCCGCGGAAATGTACGATAAAACGCAATCATTTTGTTGTCGCCGGTCGAAAAGTACAGCCGCGTATGAATTCGGCGATCAGCGGAAAGAGATAGCGGTATAATAAATTACGATGTAACTCGCTATTAATTATTCGAGTAATCGTGATCGTGATAACCAGGTGTGAAGCGGCGACGCCTCAAACACAATGATCGATCGCCTCGAATATTCGACAAACGCTAAACATTCTCGTCCGATCCATCTCTACATGTTACTGTTGTGGAAACATCGTCGGTTAATTAAATAAGTAATTAATTGCTATGACACAAAAGCCGTCGATAGATAAATTTAAATGCGTGTTAATTAGCCTGATCGATCGTATCCGCGTTATTGTATTTTATGCCTGTCGTGTTACTTCCGACGTAGACGAAGGAGAATAACTTACATTTATTCGCGCGATAAAGCAAATCTTACTTTAAAATGAAAATATCGACGAAAAACATTTTATGTAAAATTTAATAACTCTAAAATGTCAGTCGTTGCAGCAGTAGATTGGCATTAAAACCAAATTGTACTCGATTTTCTCTTGTCCTACATATGTTGAAGTAAACAAATTTTTGGCGGATATTACTAGGCAACTCAATAAAACAGCTCGAGTATGCACCATGTAGAAATCTGTTTTTGACAATGTAAATTAATAAACAGCTATAGAATTTAATCAACTATCGCGGACTCTTTCTGTCTCGTTAAATTTTATTTATATGGCTATCAAAAGACTAGACTCGAGATAATGGAAATGCGATCAATTACAATTACATTTATTTAAATTTTTATTAACTTGCTTTATTAACTTGAAAATAGTCAAAAGTATCACAACATCCTCTGACAGAATAATTAATATATCATTGAAAATACAAAAATAGAAATACAAAAATAATAAAAAATGATATTACGTATGTTTAATATACTTATTCAGCGGGAAAAAAGTGAACACTGTACTAATAGAATAGGTATTTTTGCGTGTGAGTATATAATAATTAATAAAATCGTTTGCAAAAGCAAGAAATAATCAAAATTTAATATAAAATTTAGTTGCTGAATGAGTTCCACTCCCACAGCAATGTCGTCCAATCAAATTCTGCTGAGACAAAGATGTTTCCAAACCTCTAGAGAATTTGAAACACTCCTAAAGTTTGATGTAAAATTTAGAGAATACTCCGTATGTACAAGCATAGTCATGATATTACGTGTAATATTATAATCCACGGAATTCAACGTGTTAACTATTTTAGTAAATAACTTCCGCGTACTTTGACGTGGCAGATTTCGCTACAAGTTAGTTGCTGATTATCATTTCTCAAATAAGTATCACGCAGATGTCTACAACAGGTGAAAGATCCTGTAGAGGTGAAAGAGACCCGAGAAAAGGGGGGAGGCGGAAAAGGTCATCACGAGACGTCCTCACTTCCGCAGACACAGCAAACGAGCTAATGGGCAGTTATGAACTTTCTTCATCTAAGTTTCGAGGACTTTTTTTGCGTATAAATTGAAATTTTTATCAGACATTGCGAGCCCCTTTAACGAGCATCTCTTAGCGCCGAACCACCACGTGGAAACTTAGGAGATCAACCTGTATCTTGGGCTCGAATTCAGAGCTAGAAATATGAATTTTATAAGATCCTGTACTACGACTTGTCGCCAAAGTTATTTTGCCAAAGTTATTTGTAGTTAATACTCCTCGAACGAATGTAATAACATCGACTGGAAAGAAGAAAAGAGAATAAAAGACGAAAAGTAAATCGAATGTACATAACAAGTCGAAGATTTTGTACGAGAAGTATTCTAGGTCGTTGTTCAAACAACGATTGACGAACAAGAAGAAACTGCTCTCGTAAATTTTACGTTTACAATCTTTCTGCGCGATTTATCGTCTTTCCCTGCGACAAAAATATCGTATCAATTACAGTACATTTTGAAATATAGTTTCACACGTAAGAGAAAAATCTTTATACGTAAAGAAACGTATTTGCCTTTAGAGAGTACAATTCACTTGAGAGTCGTTGAGCTCGGAACAATTTTCAACGAAGATCATTACTTCGTGAAAGTTGAATTGCCAGCTGTTGGATTTGTCAATTTAGGGAACGTAACTCTCAGCAAAACAAATTGTTTGAATGAACTATTTCTTCTTTACTTTCCTCTTGTTTCTGCCATTTGTTTTACGTACACTTTCGTCATTTATGTTAATCGCGCGTAACCTTTAAAATGCAAAAAGAATTAAAGATTTGCGAGCGAGAGCTTCTATTTTTATAACGGGACGCGACTGCGCAATATGTTATTTTCTCGCACGTATGGGCCACTCGGATGCCGTAAAGTATTTCGAAGCTGTCAGTAGCACTTCCTGCACCCGTCAGTTTCTTCCAACACTCCGCCGACCACTGAGAGCTTCTTTTCCGCACATTGCAATAAAAATAAAAACTCCCTTCCGCGAAAACTCTCTTTCTGGAACAAACGCCGCTTTTCCTCTGCTTTGCGGAGATCACATTTATTCTAATCCGATCGCAGGCTGTTGCCCCATGCATATCGCGTGGAAAAATCTTATTCGAGCAACATCGATCTTTGTATAAGAGAAGGGATTCGACGTTCCCTCCTCTTTACCTACTCCAAGAGCTTTTAGATCGTTCACTCGTTTCTATTCAGCTTCCGGACCGTTCTAATTCTTCAAATACATTTGTCATTTGAAGCTGAGGGAATAATAAAAGAAAATGGTGCTGCTAAAGAATATAATAAAACTGATCGCGATTTTTATTCGATTGATTATTCGGTCTTAATTAGCATGTATTAATTAATAATTTGCATTCGTCATTTTATTTAAATTACGATGTAACAATATAAATTTATATATATATATATATATATATATATATATATAAAATAATAAAATACGATTGCAGAATGATTTCCGTTTTTATACAAATACGTACCGTATTTGTATAAGTGCATACAAAATTAATTATGGTTGTTAATATTTTTCAATTTATTCTCGGATGTTAATGGGGAACAATAAAATCAAGAAATAGTCGAAGAATAGTTTTAATTTATAAAGATTTCAGTACGCTTAATAATCGATTAGTTTCAAACGAATGACATATTCATGTCTTCCGGGACCTGTCGAAGTTCCACTTTATTTCACTCGTGCCGCATTGGAACGAAGTGCTTCAGGGTCTCTCGCTGTTACCATCGGTTCGCTCTATCTTCCCTGCCTCCCCCCCCCCCTTTCTCTCTCTCTCTCTCTCTCTCTTTCTTTCTGTATCATTAGGCGAGAATTTATGGGTCGCCGCCCTAGATACGTTTGTGGAGAAACACGGAAATAGCGAGAAAGTCTACCTCCGCGTTACCCCACGTGCTTTTTTACAAGTTCTTTTTGTCGCTCAGCTATCGCGTAATTTCGTAAGATAGACGCATGGTGTCTCACAAAAAAAACATCTCCTGAAAAACAACGCCGATGCCTTTGGGTAGGTTATTAAATAGTCGAGAAACACGAGTATTTCCGTCAAGAGTGGGTCAAGTTTACGGCGGCACACCTCGCGTACAGTCCAAATTTTCGAAAGATTCATCCGGTTCCTCACGCGGGATAATAATCGATCCATTACGTTATGAATGTTTCGACATCCTATAGAAAAAAATGACGAGAAAATTGGTCGGATGATGTATTCGTCGTTAAAATGTAATACGGCAGAAGTGGAGCATCTCATATAAATGCAAATTAATCTCGTTCTTAAAAACTTATCATACTTTCGTAATATCTCCAACTTACAAATTATCTATGATACGGAAGAAAAAAAGATACACATCCTAATAAAACAAGTCATCGCTCATGAAAGTTAAATCTTCTTTGACCTGGTTCGCAATATTATAACACGTACTTCAGACGAACGACGTTAGAAAGTTAATGAAGCGATGTAAAGTGCAAAGTTTAAAAGGTTCTCCTATAAATTAAGTAATATCGTAAGGAAGCGAAATGATCGATCAATTAGATTGCCATCGCGATCAATAAGTTCAAATGCCATAGTATTCAGTAACAGGATCATTGTACGTATGTTGCTGCAATACTCTCTATTAAAACGGTAGAGGATTCAGAATTTAGTAGTCTGTGACCTGTGAATTTAGTAGTCTGTGTGTTGCATTCCTCCAAGTAACGAGATCATCCACCGTTATGGCCGGATGCACTGTACACGAATTTAGATACGCTTGCGCAAATAAAGGCAGGATTTTACGGAAGAAAACGTTCTAAGTGGGTGTTGAAATCGATAAAAGTATTTCGTACGATGCGTTTTTATTCACGTGCTGAAAGCGTTTACGCACTTTTAAATAAAACTCGATTTTCTGGATACTATAAAAATAAAGAAACAGATGTCTACAATAAAATTGTAGTCGGTTTGTTGTATTCAATTACGACATTACATAATTATTTCAAGCGCTTACATAGAAAGAGCGGTATTGAGGTATCTAAACGTATAGCTAATAGAGATTGCAGATCAAAAAATAATTTTGAACTATTAACCCATTAAGGATCAAGACAAATGTTTTTCCCAAAATTTGAAATCCTTTTAATGGCAAGCTACTATGCCCTTAAGGAACTTACATGCCAAAAATTTTCACCCTGGGGTTGATCGTTTAGGTCGGAGAGGGGGAGGGGGAGATTTTGCGACCATTGGTCGCTAAAACGATATAAAAAAAATGTAAATAAAAAAAAATGAATTTTTAAACAACGCCGAAAAATCGACCAGCGATCCTTAATGGATTAATAATTATGTAGAACATTCAAGCTAATTGTTAGAATACAAGAATTTGTTTGCATCATTGCTCATTATACTTGAGTTTCCTATATTATTTTGATTTATTTTCGGATCTGTGTGTGTGTGTGTGTATTTAGTTAATAATAAATTTTTTAATATTTTAGCAAAATAATAAAATAAACCTTTCTGTGTAATTTTGCTAAAATATCTCATCAGGTTTGTTAACCTAAAAAATTAAGTAGGATTTCTTGTTTCAATCAATTATCCCGTAAAAAAATAGTAGCAATAGTAACGTAGGACACCACGACGGTTAATGGATTGAAACTCGAAAAGGGCGTCGCAGAAGTAGATTTTGAGGCTGGAGGTAATCACGTGAGGTGCAACGACCCCGTTACCGCCAAACGAGTTTGCCCCGGAACCAGCCTCACATGCAACATCAATTTTTCTCGGAGCGCGTTTCAATCCCCTTTCGTCTGCCAAAATAACATACCGCCTTCGCTCCGGATTTGGATTTAGCCCCGGCGCTCTTTGAACGATAATGGCATCTAGCTGGGCTAGCGACCGAATGTGTTATCTATCGTCGTCGCGTCGGCAGTCAGCAGTAATAACTGATAACATTCGGACGTCCTGACGAGCATGAAGAGAGGGTTTACCGGGCTGTGCTTGCAACCCGCGCATCAATCTTCGCGATGTCCGCAGATAATGCAAAGTAAAAAGCACGGTTGAAATTTACCAACCGTAATGTGTGGTAAATGATACAACAGTGCAATACATCATGATTATCGTTGGACTATGGAGTTCTCCGTTGCAGATGTATGTAAATGAGGCTACAAAATTTGCTATGTGTTATTTCGGCGAGGGGACTTCACTTATCCTTACCAGCCGCCACTGTCCGTAATTTCCCAGAAAATACAGACTTTTAATCTTCCCTCGTATGCGCAACAATAAAATTCTGCTCTTCCGCGGAATGCGCACTTTCCACTGGCCAACGTTGTATTTTGTAATAACAAAAATTCGCAATGTCGAGCTGTGTGTATAACACAGTTTGCTGTTGTGACAGAAAATTACTTTTGCGCATGCAAGCTGACCAGACTCGCACGGAGCAAACTAAATACCGATTTGCAATGTTTTTATTATAAAATGTTCTTTCTCACGAGATTTAATACGATTTAATGTGATATAACGAACGTTTTACTAATCGTATTTTATGTAAATTAAATGCGCGATTTTTGATATAGCGATAATTTTATTCTAATATCAAAAAGTTATACGGTTAACACTATCCTAACCGTATCCTTGAAATTCACATTTAAATTATATTTATTATTAATGCCTATTTTAATAACCGCAACTAATCGTCGCGCAATTATTTGCTAATTGTACACTACATATTAATGGAACAATTTGTAATTTGGTTACCACATCCTTGTATTATGTATTATTCAAGTTATTTATTAATAGATAATATCACGGCAAACATATAAATTAATGGAATATATATGAATTAATAATATCAGATGACGTTTCATTCCTCCCAAATCACGTATTCGCTCATCTCGTTCCCCCTTGACTTTTTCTATATGTCATGCGTTTTTACTTCCGTTTTCCTAATTCGAGTATCGCTCAGTTTACTCCCTCTATTCGTCACTCAAATCCATCTCCCTTCTTCTTTCCACGCCCACGTAATTGCAATTCATCCATCACGCGGTTGTCCATCCGTCGTTGTCGTGCCCTTTAAAGCAACTCTACAACCTCTTGCTTGCACGAGTGCGCTACGTTGTTACACGCGCCCGTTACATCCGCAAATTTCATTTACATTAATTACCTTTGCGACGCTTTACATGTGCCGCGCACAATTATGCATATACGCAATAAAATTTAATTATATTTGTTGCTCACGCTGAACGAATTTCATGGTATTTACACGTAACAGTAATGCTGTTATTCGGAACAAAGCTGGATTTGTCGACAGCGCTTGTTATTTAACGTTGCGAAATCAATTGCCGTTTCTTCAAGTTTTCAAATCTCCTTTCGCTAGTAATTCCGATTTCTTAGTAAATGAAAGGAACAATCAAGTTCTTTTATCAATTTCGTCGAGTCGGTGATCTCTTTAATGATATTCCATTGTAATTAACTTCTGGACGTTCCAAACGATTCTATTTCAGAACTAATAAATGTTACAGTCTTTTTTGTTCATTTCAATCTCCTTTCTATATCTTCTCTATGTTTTACAGACTTACCGATAATGTATTATCGCGTCGGTGCAAATTATTGCGTTACAAGAAAAATCACGAAGCAGTGTAGTCTAATACTTATGAAAAATTTTTATCAAAAAATAATTAACTATCAAATGAATAATTGTCATTACGAGTATCACTTTCCTATTTTCTCCAAATAGAGAAATAAGACTTAACTTTTAATCTATTTAGTGTGGTATACCCAGCTTTCTTTTTCCAATGCTTTTTCTATTGCTTATAACTTTTTTTAAATAAAAATACATATACATTTGTTTGATACTGTTACTTAATGTCTGGCGTTTTGAGTAAAAAAATTTGTTTACAATATATATTTATTTTTATAAAAGTTATAAGTTGTAAACAATCAAATTGGGTGGATATGCTGTACTGTAGTGTATTGTTCTCGTAATGTGGCGTTTAAGAGTTAAATATTTCTGAAATTTCTAAGTTCAAAGAGTTACAATTCAAAGAGTTCTGCAGTTAGTAAAATAATAAAATATTTTAATCGTTCGAATTTTGCGCTTTAATTATTATACAAAAAAATACAGATAAATTATCTTTTTCATTTTTTTAATCAAACAACGAAAATTGATTCATAACATAAAATAAATATATATAAATACAACATTTTACGATAAATGAATAAAGCATTAAACGCACTTAATAAATTCAACTGTATAAATTCATAATGCGAATATATTAAATATTTAGAGATAGTACGTTGAAATTTCAATATTCTAAAATTAATTCTCATCGAACGGAAATTAATCCGGTTAATTACTTTCGAAGCGAAATTATGTTCTCTTAATTCGCTCAAGAATTCCAATAGCTCTCTATTGCTGATTCGGACAAATAAATCGTTAAGCACCTTTTTCTTTTCTTTTTTTTCCTTATTGTCTCTTTTTTTTTATCGCTGCCGCCCTTTCCCGTGACTGCCACGACTGGCTCTTCCAAAAATCGTTATTCCAATGCATTATCGGCATATGTTCGATAACTCGTTTCCGGCTGGTGCGCTCGTGCCACGGCGACGCAATGCGGCACGCAACGGGACGTACGCCGTACGTCTTCCGACATACGCCACGCGCATCTGCCGCGCCAAATAGATACCGGCTTAAGATTTATGTAAACACGAATCTCGGTAGCTCTCATAGGAGAGGATGAAGTGAGCGAGCGCTGTTGCGAGTATATGTATGCGCCGCTCGTTCGCTCGGCCAATACGAAATACAAAGCGGTCCACACGCGGCGTACAAGGATGCCATGTATATCTATATACATATATGTACTACTCGTCGTGCCTTTACACACGTAACCGTGGCGCTGTGCGTAATATCGCATACTGTATGCGCGCAATATCGGGGTCCGATCGGGTTTCTGCGGGTAAAGCGAGAGCGTATGGATCCGATGTCTCCGATCGCGCCACGGTTGTCGTCATCGTTGTCGTCGTCGTCGTCGCCGCCGCCAATGCCGACGCCGGTATTTCCACCCCCACGTGGGGTCCTTCCGGAATTTATCGTGCGCGCACCGCAAACTGCTCCTCCGGATCCTCTGGCTCGAGATATACCGCGAGAATCGGAATTTGTTGATCGGCGACCGATTCCGCGCACATTGTTGTTGAGCTTTAAACTGGAAGGTGCTTTCTCTCTCTCTCTC
>NW_012130126.1:886853-888016 GCF_000143395.1 Atta cephalotes | reverse complement strand
TATATATATATATATATATATATATATATATATATATATATATATATAAAAACAGTTACATAAGATCATATAGTTATCAATAGTTATATACAAAGATCAATAGTTATATTTAAAATACAATTTTATAATTTAAATAAAAACTTTCTCATTCTATCTTAATTATTGGGTTGTCCGGAAAGTTCGTACCGACTAAAATTTAAATTTTAGTATACATTTATTAAATTAAAATTTTCTGCGTTTCAACATCGGCACGAATTTTCCGGACGACCCAATATTAAAAAAAAAACATCAATTTCTTGTTAAAATAATTTTTGATCCAAAAGTTTGCCGCCAAACTCTTTGTATTACTTTCAAATACAATATAGGAAAATTTGTAACTTTTTCATAATTTTGTCATTTTATTAAAAATATGTATAATATATCCTTAATAAATTAAACAAGATATACAATTGAATGTAATATACATGTATTAATAGGTATATGTCAAGATATATAATTGATTGAATTTTAAGAAAATCGACTTTAAAATAATCCAAAGATTTATGATCGAATAAAGAAACGGGAGAAAGTCGATCGGCACGATTGCAACATTTATATTCGGATTCAGATGTGTATCGTTCAGCGCAATTGCAACATTTATAACCAGTATGTAAACCGTGCTACAATCTATTGTGAATATTACATTACGCACGACGTACCGGCACAATAGCGTGTTAAAATGTATGAACGTTTCGGGTGAATTAATTCAGCACGCGGAGGCGTACGGTAACTTTAATTCGCCTCGTCGTCGGATAATTCTTCCAGGATTTATGCCGCATACGCGGCGTCTTTCGTGCTATCCTCGTGGAACGCTATGTATTGAAATACGGATCGTCGCGGGTGAGCGACTCCCTCGTCCATTGTTCCACCGCTCAGGCACGTCGTTATCACGACGTTCACGTGATAAGAGAGATGCTGTTATACGGAGGACGTAGTGATATCGATATATATCTCCTTTTCTCGGCGGAGTTTCGTCATCGGGAATCTTAGGACAGTGTTAATGTCGCTCCCGACAACGCCATCGCAAACTGCTTCTAATGCAAATAATGATCATAAACGTCGGATCTAATCCGTGTTATGCGATACCAGTGAATAAATTTTATATATATATATATATATATATA
>NW_012130126.1:884533-886414 GCF_000143395.1 Atta cephalotes | reverse complement strand
TCTTCTCTCTCTCTCTCTCTCTCTCTCTCTCTCTCTCTCTCTCTCTCTCAATCTCTCTAGTCCACCACCACTTTATGGTCGTGAACTACCGCTGTCGGCGGATTCCCGACATAATCGTAATTGTACAATGAGATAAAATGAGATAAAATCACAATTGAAATTATTGAGAAATTCATACATAGTGATAAACAAATAAGTATATTATTATGCGAAGAAGATCAGAGAATGCTTGAAAAATATCATTCATTTTTTACAAATAATTTTAAAAACGACATTTCAAACATTTAAAGAATCGCGATTAACTGTTCGAAATATTGTTCTTAAAATCGTTCATGAAAAATGAATGGTTATACTTTTCACGCGTTCCTTAACTCAACGATGGAATTTCAAATCCAATAAATTCTTATTTCTCACAGGTATAAGAGTTTATTGGATTTCAATTTCTGAGCGTAATTTGCAAGAACTTGAATTTTCAATAAATTATGAAATACGAAAGACATTCGTCTCACTGAAATCATTAATTTGCTTGTAGTTAATGTTAGTAGTGTAAAAAATATAAATGATTTTTACTTTATGCATGACTTTTTGTAAGATTTTAACGATGTGTGATAACTGGAAAAAAAGATTTAGACTGGTCATAATTCTGACTTTTCGGCTCGCCGAAAAAAAACCGCAGATATAACCGTTTTACCGCTCGACTGTTGGGAAAATAACTTTAGGCTTTATAGCCTTGTGTTTTTTATGACTGCTATTTTTCTATTTTATGTATATTCAATTTCAGTAAAGGTCTACGTAATATAAAGACTTTGAGCAAAAGTAGATCGATAAGATGTTAGCAAAGAATAAATTATGTTGAGCGCTTTGTAAGTTAATTTCCAGCTCGTAAACTAATTTCCGTAGTACACTAGAATCAATTATAGTTATTATTAGCACGAATGAAATAACAAGTACACGTACCGTTCATTCTATTCGCAGAACATGTATTCTATCTTAATGAAAGATAAATTTATGTGAATAATCGTATGCAATAAAAATAATCAGCTCAATGATTATAATAAATAACGTACATTACAAATGTGCGTCACGTAGAACAGTGAGAGCTATGGAGATAAATTATATACCAGTACGTGTCTACCGCGGCAAGAAGAAGATCGAAGCGTAATTGGCAATTTGCCTTAACACGAGGATTTAAAAGAACGAGAGATTAATCGGGCGAGCGCGCATAGGAGTCGTCGGGAGTTTCGTGAGCGGCGTTTTACACGAGAATGACGATGGAAAAGTTCGACGCGCGATTAATAATTCAGCCCGCACACTTTCCGCCTGGACCGAATTTCCAAAATGTGCAGTCGTGGATCTCGACGACGTCTAGATCCCGCAGCGTCACCACTGGAATTTTCCTGCCTGCGGTGGCGAATCGAGCCGACGTAGGATCCTTTAGGAATTTATTGCGTCCTGCGAAACTATTCCGGAATCGGGAAACATCTTGACTTGGAATTCGTCGATCGTTACCTTGCGCTACTCTTTCGTCATTGTTTCGCGCGCGCGCGCGCGCATCGAAGAAGATTGCACTTCGTTACCCAGCAAAGGCAAGCACATTCAGTGCTGGTGCGATAACCGAGATCGTAAAATTGACTTCTCTCTAAAATATAGCTTGAGAGATACTTGCGCTTTATCTTCAATTTCATAATAAAATATTAAATATATCTGACTGACACGCATGTATGCGTGTCAATCAGATATATATTTAAGAATGTAACATATGTATAGTCTCTACAAAAAGTAATTGAAAATAGAAATTTATACTTTCTATATATAAAAATGAATGTTTTATATAATATATATATATGTATATATATATATATATATATATATATATATATA
>NW_012130126.1:881051-884513 GCF_000143395.1 Atta cephalotes | reverse complement strand
ATTATATATATATATATATATATAGTCTGAATTTTGTTAAATTTGACACTTTTCCGTGAGTTGCACGGGCTTGGGATACAGCGTAATATTTCATTATGTTTATGTAATTTTAGATCATTTAAGTCTTCGTGAACGTAATCTAAATGCCGCGAGCTAAAAGCATTAGTGCCACATGATAGCCGGATCGATTTTGCGGATGCGGCAGCGACAACATAATATAACCATTTAGACACGAACTACCGTGGAATGTAACTGACTTCAGGGGAACTTTATATTATAATAGAACTTCTCTATCCCAGTTTCCAAACTTTTACAGAACGGATTTATGCAGTTAATTGTTTTTTGCGTAACTTTAAAATGTTGACGATGTAAATTTTTCGATCTAAAAATAGAGAAATTAAATAAAATAAATTAAATTACAATTGAGAATTGGATTAATGCCATATATGATGTTCCTTATGATATCCTTATTTTGATACCCTTATTTGTAATGTTTATGATTCTTAGTTATGATATTCTTATTTTCTTAATTCTACTAGTCTGTTCAAGTCTATTTTTAACCCAAGGTGTAATTTATTTTCTTATTAATATTTTATTTATTTTTTTTTATATTTGACTTCGTTATTAATGATGTAAGATCTTACTCCGTGAAAAATTAATTTTTATTTTTCACAGCTTTTTAATTACATTGAACCAAACAATATGATTGTATAGTTTTTATTTTTTTTTTAATAGACTAACAGAATTAAATTTATCATCACATTTGCCTAAAATGATATGAAATTCATGTTTCTGAATGTAATTATTTAGATATTCTGTAAAAGAGGAAGTGTACGGTATCAAGATAGTATAACACAACATGTTTCAAAGAGATGACGAAGTCAGGCATGTCCGATCAGATATCCGAAGATATCGGTTTACAATGACACTGACTTTCATCGCTGTTACATAATGATCAGTACACGAATGTGTCCACTGAAAACTAGTCCTTCTATTAAGGTAATTGGATATCGAACTCATATATGTGTAATTATTTTAGCATACAATACATATTAATTTTACAATAATATTAATAATAATAACTTAAATAATAATTATTATTTAACGCTTTTAATTTTTGACTTTAGTTTGTATTTGATCGTATTTCACATTACGTGTAATTCTCGTAATTTATTCAAATTATTGTATGTGGGTAAAGTTATAATGAAAAATATCTGTCATCTAATTGAGATTGGCGTTTTTATTATAAAACTTAATGTTGCTACATATTTATAAGTTACAAATATATAAATTTTAATGTTATACATTTCTTTATTTAACTTTTGCTTCACATTTTTGTTACCATCATTATCGTCATTACGTAGGCAATACAAAGTAGGCAATCCAAAATGTCTTAAAGACATTTTTGGCGAGAACTATTTTAGACATCTTGTATCCCAATTTTTAGATTTTGTTATCTCGATTATTCAAAAAATTCGATACTTTTATACATTGCATCATAGCTTTTAGCCAGACAAACTAAGCATTCCTTGCAGAATTTATTTTCATGATATCGTTTAATCCTTGGCTGCACACGGTAGATTAAAAAGAAAGAGATGAAGGCTAATTTAATTCAGCATACATACTCAATTCAACGGACACACACATATATACTTTACATGTATATACATATTAATCGTTACTATCCTTGCATTTTCTATCTCGAGACGTGCGAGCACATACATCTCAAGTTTTTACCCCGTACTTTTGTTGCACCCTCTACGACACGTTCATCGTATCGCATTACGCGCGGGGCTATACCTTGTTACCGTACGACGTAATCTCGTTTTTAAGAATAAATACGGCCGATATACGAAGTTAAGCAACCGCACGACGGATTTACAGCGTCCGGCAGCTTTATATAACCGAGATACGCTGTTTCTCCCAGCTCTTGGAGAGCAATTTCCGGGACGATGCTTTAAGACGATATTAATGGACGAGCAAAATTCTATTATCAGACAGATATATGAAGGTATATCGACCTATCAATGTCCGAGTTATGATTGCTCGCAAAAAAAGAAATTTCCTCTTATGTAGTGATTATACGCGGTGAATGAACTTTAATTTATATGAATATAATCTTATTTGTCTTTATATCTGACTTTATACAATAAAATATGCTCAACAAATAACGATAAAATAATTTTTCACCAAATTTACAATGTAGATGTCTTATTAATATTCCATTTTTCATATTTCTGTTTTTAAATTATGTCAAGCTATCAGAATATTTTTGCTACACATATTATGAAAGGAAAGAATGATTTTGTTGAAATATTTAAAATTTAGCTAAACATACAGATCTGAAAATTTTTGTTTTGTTGGACCACCAAAATAATTACATAGAAATTACAAGCAATGCTACAAAAAGTTTTTATATTTTAGCAACCAATTTAAACCTATATAATTATTTTGATAATTTTTATTGACATATCTAAAAATATAGCTAAATACAAATCTGATATAACTTTGTTGAACAAAATAATTACGTAGAAATCTCAAGCATGATAGCAATGCTACAAAGTTTTGACATTCTATAACAATCAATTTGAGCGTCCTACATAATTATTCTGATGATCTAAACAAAATTATTTTCAAATATGTACCTAGTTACATTTTTAGATACTTCAGTAAAACCGTTCTTTCTATAATATATATAAAGGTATTTCATGAAACTAAGTATAAAAGTTGGGGTATAAAAAAATATTCGACAAACACGTCAATTTACATAATTATTTTCGTAAAATATTTTCTATTTGGGGGATCTCGATTGAAAATAAGATGCCTTTCACGAAGATTTCCTGAAAATCCTTAAAAGAAAATCTCCCTCTTGCGGAACGAAAATAATACGCGCAAACGGGCAAATATTATTTCAACGGCTCGATTTATAGAGTAGGCTTGTCAGTCGGACGAGAGCCAGGCATTGTTGGCTAACTATTTATTCGCGTTTCCGCGCTCCAGCGTTACTCTTGTAGCGTAAATATTTCTTCCGTAACGGAATGCCAGGCGTCTCGTAATTGCTGTTGCCGTCGCTTCATCGGCATCGCAACTCGGGGGAATTTTTCTCGGGGAAACTGTGAAATATAAAATCGCCGCCGCGACCCTTCTCTCTGTCACCCTATTCATTACAATACGAGCGGCGCATTTTGCTTCTTGCATGCAGATACCTCATTGCCGATAAAGAGCTGCCACGCTCGCGCGATATCTAATACGCCTACCTCGAGAAAATAATTCATGTCTAATCCAAATCGCGCCCGCGATATATTCATATTTCTTCATATATTACATAATAATTATCCAACACAACATTGTCCAAGACTATAAAAGCAGGGGTTCTCATCGTCTGCGATATAACGTAAAATTTCAAAGCTTACTTTACATCATTATTCATGTATATATATATATATATATATATATATATAT
>NW_012130126.1:865769-880381 GCF_000143395.1 Atta cephalotes | reverse complement strand
TATATATATATATTTTATTAATCATAAGAGCGAGCTGTTAAATATGAGAGTAAATATTCGAAAATATTTGTATCTAATTGTAATTAAATAATATACGAATAGATAGAGAAACACATTTTACGGTTAATGAATATATAATAATAATTCATTAAATTTGATAATGTTGTAATTAACAGCATTGTTAATATTTCTATAATGTAATTTTAATTATTTTTCAGAATTGCATTTAATAAGAATGATAAACTTGAACAGAAGGATTGTGGGGTGGAAGTCAAGCAACATGCGAAAGCTGAAATGAAAGCTGAATGAGATCGGACACACAAGGGGGAATATACGAAGGGATGACAAGATAGAAAAGTTCGAGAGATAGAGGGAAACCCCAGAGAACATGATAGGTGAGGTTGCAAAGAAGCAAAGAATAAAAAAGGATCTACGGCGAGGAAGAGAGATAGGACGTCATAATAAAGCGATAGAAAAAGATGCGAAATATGCAACCAACGAAGGTCCAAGATCAAGGGAAAAAAGAATCTTCATGCGAGGAAGGGGACCATCATGCGGACATGTAACGACTAACGAGAATCTTGAGATAGAAAGATCTGGTATGGAAAAAGATTTTTTTTTGCTGAAAAATGAAATAATTCTTTCGATTTTTCTCATCTAGTATCTTCGAGATCGAAGTAATTCAATTTTATACAATTGTAATAACCTTGAAAAGTAGATAAATTGCATAATACGTTGGAAATGTTGGCTTTATATCTATATTTAGTCTATTATTGAAATTATTTTCATTGACCTTTTCTCTTAAATTTTCAATTGTATTAAAATAAATATAAGCGAAGAGATAGAAACTTGAATGCATATTTAACTGTCAATAGATTTTTTATTTTTTTCAATTATTATGAAAATAATTGAAAATTTTATAGCACCCTCTAAGCACTGTAGAAGGAAATAAAGAATTGGATTGAATAAATCAAATAATGCTTAAAAATTCTGTAATTACGCAATATTATAGGATGCGTCACCAAAATCCGGATAAATCGAACAATTTCTTTAAACAAAATGTTTTTAATGAAAAATTAAATATTACAAAAAATCCTTTTACATGGCACTTGGGGGATCTCTGTAGAGCACAATTATTCGATATATCCCCCATTAACTTGAATAACGACCTCTATTCTCTGAAGCGTTCGCACGCTGTAATGCGCTGTCCATGCCGACGAACGCTGCCTCAATAGTGGTTCTTAATGACGTCACATTGGGATGTCGAGACTTGTTTGTGACCCTTTCAACTACGCTCCATAGTAGTCCAAGGGATTTAAATCTGGGCTGCTGGGAGGCCAGAATTCCTTGGATCAAAACATATCTCGACGTTGTCTGAAAGCCAATTTTGAATCAAATGAACCGGTGCACCATCCTACTGAAAAATATATGGCCTTCCGGATATCACAGTTTCCATCCACGGCTTAATTACATCCATCAGAACGCGCTCTGGATCATCCGAAATCAGCGCTGGAATCCTTTCAATGTGACTGTGGGGGTCCTCGCGGTGCGTGCTTTCGAGTGACTCTTCCTCGCTGGCATATTGGACTGTTCTAAAATCGTATATTTTGCCACAACGTCATAAACGGTTAATCTCAGTATGTAAAGAACCGAATTTCCGTTCCTGAGCGCCCAGCGCGAAGGCCTTCGATGATTGCGGGTCTTCGATTCCGCACTTGGTTTCAATATCATTGTCAGGTCATTTTGAGAATGACTGTTTACTAGAAGCATCAAGGTTTCTCGGATACCAACAACAACCTCTGGCGAAGGCACGATATAGCGGAAAATTTAGATTGAAATTTGTCCGGATTTTGATAACGCACCCTGTATACAGAATGAATACTAAGTATTTTAAAAGATTTTAAAGCAGATTTTAAGGAAATTCCTCACACAAATTCAAGATAAAAATTTCATATTACTTATATGCCCAAAGTTTCAAAGATACAGAATATCAAAAGTTGAAGGAAAAATTTCAAGAATTATTTGGGTAATTTCGATAAAAGTTTGTATGTTTAAAGTTTCATCAAAATTAACTTGAGTAATTTTTAAAATTTTTTGAAATAATGAAATTTTTCCTTCAACTTTAACACGTTGTATATTTAAAACTGAACCATTGCTTATATAAAATTTTCGTCTTAACTTTATATAAGGAATTCCTCTTAAAATCTTTTAGAGTACTTATTGTTAGTATCCATCCTGTACATGTATCCGTCCTAATATACCTTCTCTCTCCATTTAATTCTCGATATTGTATACTAAAATATTGATACTAAAAAAAATAAAATTAAAAAGAAAAATAAAGAGAATGTTTAATAATTACACGCTTTAACTGACTTAATCAAAGTTTCAGAATTTTTTTTTCTTTCAATTTAGCGGTACATTTTTTATTCAAGAAATATTGTATTGTGATATATATTCAAAATTACTGCAATAATAAAGACAAAAGTAATGGAAACTGTATAACAACACTTATAAAAATTGCAACTCGATTCCAATTAGCTACAATATTATATTTCCAATTTCATACTCGTTCTTATAAATAAAATTAAAAGGAATCTTATCTTGCGTAATATATATATATATATATATATATATATTAATTGTCGTGATACTCGATAAAAACGTAGTTTTCGGAATGTCATTGTGGAATTTTAAAATGTAACGTAGCTGTGCGACGAATGAATCAGGCAGCTGCCGACAAATAATTCGCGTTTAATTAATTATCAAAACTGCCGTCGGCGAGGCTCGTCCAACGTAATTAATACTTTCACGACGTGGATGTCTTTTCATCGTCTAACGGGCTCACGAACACAATCGCCCTAGCGATCAAATATCCCATGAAAACCACCGTAGCAGGTCCGTGGTAAGTTGGTCTCGCGAAATGCATAGCGAAATACCGCGCGAGCGCAATATTTCACTAACTGTCTGACAAGAGGGTATTGAATATTTTTGCACGCGGGAGAGGATCTCGGCATAGCTCTCTTTTTCTCTCTTCTTCTCTTTCTCTCTCTCTTTATTCGGCCGCGAAAAAAAAAATATGATAAACAACATGGAGAAGCCCCTTAAAACTCCAGGAAAAAGCACCTAAATCCTTCAATTAAACGGCTTCCGCAAGTTGTATAAAATACACAAGTAAAACGCGAACAATATGAGCTCACGTACGAGTATTAGGTAACTACGTATTCTGATTTTACTTGTGTAAAAGGAAATAGAACACAACGATCTTCCTTCAATTTCTCCTTTGAAGTTCAAATGGTGGATTCCACGATGATCCCTGAACAATACCACGATTGTCCGAAAATTGGTACTTCGTCTGAAGAGAAAATCCAGCCAGGACAAATAACATTTTCTTCGAGGTCTCATATCGTGGCACGATTCGTGAAGGTTTTATTATCGCTTCTGTAGAACATTTATCCCGTTTTCTACAAGACATCTCAAAAGGTATCTCAAAAGCAAGTACAGCGATAATAAAGTTCGATATTTGAAATGATGTGGAATACGTGAACGTTTTAAATTTTTAGCTTCTCTCATTCGCTCGTGATATTTCTAAATATATATGTTTTTATTAAAATTTTAATAATCGTATTTCAAATTAAATTTTTATTAAGATAAAATATGTATCGTCATATAAAACTAAATTTTTATTTAATATTTAAATTTTGCAATACTTATTTGAGTTAGAAATTTTGATTTTCGATAATTAAAAAATTTAATTAATTTAATTTCTACAATATAATCCGTACAGATTTTCCTATAAAGGTATACATTAAATAAAAATCAAGTCGTGAAAATATTTTCATCAAATTGCAATCCGCCTGGAATTAAGAATTCGAAGTTTCGTAAAAGCAGACTTTAAAAAGATGTTGATTTTAACGTTGTTAAGCGGAGTGATTAAAAGTTTGAAAAGAGGAGAAAAGAGGGGAAATGGGAGTGGAAGCAGTGTGAGTTATGGAACTCTCCTCGATAGAAACGGATGGATCGGCTTTTTTCGATTATCCTTCTTTCTGAAAATTCTGCAATCAGATAATCCGGGAGGCCGACTAATATGCCGAGCGACTTAATTACCTCGATAAATGAAACTCGTCGCACGTAAATCAGCTTAAATAACATTTGCAATGCAGTATTATTATTTCGTTACTGTCCATTTTAATTGGGATATTTCAAAAGCTTGAATTATCACAGCATACGGCAAATATTCAACAGTAGAACGAGCTGATGTAATTTATTAATATCACAGTTGTCCATTGTTATCGTGTAATCAGTTTTAAACGGTATGTGAAACAATTATTGCAATCTTATAATAAAACATGCCAAAATCTCTTTTTTGTTAGCAATAAATTTGAAAAAGATTAATTACCATATTGAATACATTTTTGGTGACAATATAAAATCAATTTATACTTGAACTATATAGACAATAAGTTACATATGTTATCTGCTTTTTACGTTCAACAATTACTTGTAATTTTTTTAAAGCACTTACAGCACAAATAAAATCATCGATTAAGAGAGATTTCAAAAGTTTTAAAAGCTATGAATTGGAAAATTTTAATTAAACCAATAATTCGTGCAACGTTCGTAAATTAAGACAATATATATATATATATATATATATAATCGTTATACATTATTTAAATTTCATCCAATATTTATACAATTTTATCTCGATAATTCAAAGCGTCTCGTCTTTTTAATCAATTCCCGTGATATACGTTATCCTTTCCCAAAGCCATAATTGCTACGTTTAAAGGACGATACATCTTTCTAGATACGAAACGCTCGAGCTGATCGCAAACTAACAATCCGATACGATTAATAAACCAGCCCCGATGGAACATACAGTAATAAACGTGGATACCCAGGAAAATGCCGGGCAATTAAGATCGGACGTTTCCCTGCATTACACAAAGGACGGAGCTGGCACAGACGAGCGAATAAACAAATGCATCGTCGAAGTTCGAGGATATGCCAACCCTTCAATTAGTTCGTTACAGCATGCTGTGCCCGATATCGCAATTTCGATGTTCGTAACCGGAATTTCTCTGCTGGTTGAAATATCGCCACGCTCCGAAGATTCCGACGAGTTTATTCTCTCGCTCTTTCCGGCTTTTGTGTGGCGGAATGCTACCGCGTTCCCTACGAAATTCTGTAACTGTTAACAGGGATATACGTGCGCATCCGATCCGTCCGTGCTCGCGCACGACGACGAGACACCGTTACTATCAGAACATTTACGACGATTGCATCGTGCGGGACGAGATAGCGATATAGCAGTTATTGCGCGGTCGACAAACGGTGGTCCATTATATTTAGAATATAGAACGCACGGGGAGAGGGGGATAAATGTTTATATTTCAAATTGCCGGTCTGTTTGCGTTTAATACGAACCAACGCGGATGAACTTTGCTTTACGCTGACTTTTTTACGCGAGTGTGTATTTTAATTATTATCGGGATTCCCGCAAACCGATATCGTTGTCGTTTAATTTATAACGTTGAGAATTGTACAGTCCAGCATCGTTACTGTTATCTGAAACGGTTTATCCCTTCCAGTTTTGTACATTGCACGCAGAAATAACGCGACTTCTCCTCTGTTACAAATCCTTCCTCTCTAATCCTGATTTCGCGTTTCTTATGTCACGTACGTTTGTATTTTGGAAAAAGGAACTTGCATGGAAATTTTATACATGATTTAGAGATTCTCGTCGTACCTCCGGCAATCTATGTTACGCTTCGTTCCTATATACCAGGAGTTTTTATATCCTCTCCGCGAACTTATCGGCACTAAAAATCGAGTATAACTCATACGTACGTCGAATATGTACAGAAATATTATACTAAACTTTTACTTACTTTAAATCATTTTTGAATCATAACTCCGCGTTGCATTTGACATTAACTTTTATGTAACTTTTATTACGCAACTAAAATTAAGATGAATCCTATGCGGTATCTTGTATGTAAATATATTCTACAAATTTGGTTAATAATGCTAATGATATTAACATATTTACGTGAAATTATTTACGGACGCGGGTCGCAAATTTTGGTTTACAATCTCATATAGGATCGATACTCTGAGAGGAAAATAATGAATACATCAATGGAAGTTTGAAGCTAGTAGAATGGAAGTTTCTTATATCAAAGTACCAATTTTCTACCATAAAAAATATATTTTTATATTGACTTTCTTTGATGTACATAAACAACATCAATATTAATTTCACGCAACAAGTGACAATGTGATTAGAAAAATGATAATATTTATGGATGTCTAAACGAACGTATGAACAAATCTTCCGATTATGATATTTTATTCGTATGCTAAGAAAGACCTTTTAATTCAAGAAGAAATATTGAAATCACTCAAATATAAAATGCAATTAACAACATATTTATTAATTTCATTAATATAAAATAATCATGTTAATATAATATTAAAATATTCTGTCGATTTAATATTTTCAATAATCTAACCAATTATTTCGTTAATTTTAAAACCATTTCAATATTGATCGAATTAAAAAAAAATATTTTAAAAATTATACGTAATGTAAAAACAACGTGAAAAGATGATAAATTACTAAAAATTACTAAATGGTAATTACGACACTTCCACTTTTGAGGCTTTTCTCATTAAAAAAACCAACCACATATTCGTTGAAATTATATGAATAAAGAAAGTCTTGTTACACCAATTTTTTTCTGAAATCGAGACATTTGAACTTTTTCTTTCGTATAAGACCTCCGTTGCAGTCTACCTCGAGATCTTTCCTATCGATTTCATACTTCGTAGAGTACACTTGAAGGTGAGATACATGGTCGAAAAATGCCCGTCTCTACTCGGCAAACGTACGTCTTCAACAATCGTACGACGCATTCCCGATGAATTCTCGACTTCGCGGAGAAGCACAAAGCCCGTCGGAGATTTGCCAGTGATTTTTCATCCTTCCACCCTCTCCGCCACCGTATACCTCATAAATATTCACGATTCTGCAAATGTGTGCGCACCACCGAGCGAATGTGCCGCCCATTATATCCCGCGCAAGCACGAAAAATGAAGCAGGAAGCATTCGAGACGCCAACTGGAGAGCTTTCGTGCGGATGTAAATTAGGGTGTAGAGAGGACCACGCGATAACGGAGTTAACGCGACCGCAAGATTTCTTCCTACTAATCCGTAAATCCTTCGTACCGCTAAAAAAAAAAAGGAAACGCGTTGTTTTTCGCATCCCGCAGTGCTGCTGCGCTTTTTTCCCTTCTTGCGACAACGATTTCCGCCGGAATTTCACGCCGAGAAATTGGCCGACATAACGAGACAAAGTCGAGGAATGACATTTTGTTCGCCTTTCCCCTCGAAGATGACGTAATTCATCTTCGAGATGAAGTAATTCATAACATACACACGCGCTTTTTCATAACACAAAAATGGGCAAATTTTCATATTTTCTCAACATAATATCGATTAGGAGTGTTATTGGTTCTCTCATACATTATGTGACACGCTTTTGTTTTGAACGCAGGAATATTTCCAGACCGTTAAATAATGCAAGTGCATGATACTCTCGATATCGTTAGAACTGATACAAAACGAATAAAAAGTGAGAAATGATATATCGATGTAGCAATCTGCGAAATGTTGAAGGCGTAAGTAGAGCATTATATTCAATTTACTACCACATAGCAATATGAATTTGCAATAATAAACGTAAACGAGAATCATTCAGTATAACTGAACAGAATAACTGAAACTATGGTACTGGAAAATGGGAATAAATATTTTCAATAGAGATGTTTTACGCACACAATGTCGCATTATACTATGTTGAATTATGAAACTGGAAATGATGTAGTTCGTAATTTACAATATGCAAAATTGTTATGTGATTGTATCTAAAGTATCAAAATTATGCATGATATTCACAATTTATAAAAAAAAAAGAAAATAACTTATGAGTTTATTTTCCAACGTTTATAACAAAATTTTATCATAGCACATTTCGTTGATTTTTTCACAGACAATTTTCTATTAAAATTTAGCCACATCGAATACTTATGGTTTCTCGAATATTTGATTAAATTATGATATCATATTGCAAATTTCAATATGTATGCATAATTTCGCAATTAAACATGATAATATTAATTATGTTATAAATTATGTCAAAGGGCAAGTTAGAAATGACATATCAACGAAACAAGGTTCACAGATGCGTTATGTAAATATCGCATCAAAAAGCATATCGAATGAAACACTCGGAATAAAGCTTCATGTCTTGAAATACAGACGTATCACATTTTAGTTGGAGCGCAACTGAGAATTGATTGTGACAGATGAAAAGATTATTCCCATGAAATCTGTGACGCCATTAAAATATTCTGAATTTGTGTAAGGATGAGGAGCACTCCGCGACGTTACATACGCGATGAGATTGATATGCGGATTTCACATTTTATCGAATTTCGATAAAATTCCAAATGACATATATACACTCAAATCAATAAAAAATGGAGGATAGGCTATAAAAATTAGAATATAAATTCTAAAGATCGCAGTATAAACTTGCACAATGATGCATAAAGCATAAAATCCCTGGCACATAAAAAATTTGAGATCTAAGGGCCATCACACACAAAATTACATAAGCTGCATAATCATAGCATAAGGCATATAGACCAACTTATGTAAATCAACATGGCGTCTTTATGTTGGATGCTTATTGATTCAGTGGCCTTATGCAGCTTATATCATTTTATGTATAGTGGCTCTAAGACTTAATCAAGAAATAAACGTGTTGAATTCGCTATTATTTATAGTTTTACAGTGTTTACTGTGATTAGTCGATTCGCTTACTGCTTAAATCTTATATGTTTTCAATTTTTCTATGTATCATGACCTTAAGTTATAAGAGAATTAAGTTCTTTATTTCATACTTTGATTGGATGATTCTGTTTATGCCTTATATATATTATGCAGCAAAAATCTGTGTTGCAATCTTTAATTTTTACGGCACTTTTATACTTGTGATAAATGAAATAATATAAATTAAACGAACGATACATCACGACTTTTCTCATTACTTGAAACATTCGAATCAGCGCAGCGATTCGTGTTTCCACGTGCTCTATATCCGCAGAGAGATGTAATGGACAAATTTCAATCGAACCAGCGGAAAATTCGAAAAGCACGAGACATGTTATCCAAGCATAAAGAAAACAATCGGGCTATCACCCGGAAATATCACAACAGAATAATATTTCATAATCTCTGTGCTTGCTTATCGATTCGATGCTTATGATAAATGAATAATACGTGCAAAAATTTTAGTACGATGTACAATCCCATTAAGTAACAATAAAAGTTAATCGATTGCGCGAACTGATCGCCGCCGTTGATTTTTCACAGGGAATAATCGCGTTTCGCGTTACGTGATTCTGCCCATCGGCTTAAATTGCGTCACCTCGATATGTTTTTCGAATCACTTAATTCTCATCATGAATTGTTGAATGTAGAAATTTAACAGATAAGCGTGATTTATTTTTAGCGTGCAACGATTGATCTATTCATGTTTTCTCCTTGTTGTAATCGTGTCTTAAGAAATAGTAACGCGATAACACGCTTGTTCCTGATTCAGCTGTTGACATGCAAATGATAAAGTGGCAACTTTTTGTAAACAACAGTGCGCTATACATCGCAAAAATGTAAACGTTAAGATCGCACATTAAACGATTTATTATTTATTTTTCTAAATATCTAATTATGTTTTATTGAATACATCATTCCGTTTCTCGATTCAACTATTAACGAACGATAGATCATGCAATTGCTTTGTATTGAATTATTCAATTCGACTGTATATTATGCGCTCTTTCTTCCGAAAATGATAGAGAAATCAAAATCGGCGAATAATTCAAAACTCCCATATATTTCCATATATCTGAGCGTTGCTAAAGATGCGAATATATATCACCTATAAATATAGCAGGAAAGAATGATTTACAATTCCTATCGTCGAGATTGTTCCGTACTTTCTTTTCGATTTGTCCTTTTTCCGTATTTTATCGTGACAAAGTGCATGATTCAAAATTCGTATTTTAAACGAGTAAATCCGTTTTGATGGAGAGTTCTGATATTTTTCATCATCGCTTACGGATCGTTTCGCGTTATAAATTTTGTAGGGATTTGTTGATATTGTAAACTAATAAGCATTACTTATTACTAACATCGTGCTTTATCCCAAAATTCATCGCGATCTCGTGAAGTAATGACGAACGGGGAGTAGACTCTTGCCATTGCCTACCGACTTAAATCCTGATAATAACGCCAGTATATCAAAATAAACACAAACACAGAACTCAAGTCAAGTTTTCTATACCACGGCTACGAAATATTTAATATAACGGAATAAATATGTACACGCAAATATTCTATCTCCAGCATGTCGAGTTATTTTGATTATTAATCGTTACTGTACACTTTGCACTTTGTTTCGCGGACTCATTAACATCACCCAGATAACGATCAATCTGGTTCGATTTAGAAAACGTCTTGAAACGGAATGCTTATTTGAATTCTAGTCGGCGATTAAAGTAAAAATTTATCTTCTTTGCGGTTACATGAGTTTAACAAATTTACCTAATGAATAGCGTAGAATTATTCAAGATAATAATGATACTTTTTTATTTTTTAGCGTTACTAAATTTAGCTAATAATTAATAAATTTTGAATTGAATTTGTGTCAAAAATTTATAACTTCTTGATTGATAAATACTTTATTGATATAATAAAGACAAGAAAATTTGAATCAATCTGCGTTCTAATTCGATTCATAATTGCGTTTTAAGGATAAGACATGTAATATAAATTCACAGTGAAATATTTAAGTACAAAGAAAATTTGCTTTATCGAATATAAGATTTCTTTTACTTAAACTCAATCTGCACTGTTAGATATTAAAGGAGTAATAATAAGTATAACCCAATTATTCTTTTAATTAAATAGTAATTTGTTATTTTTAACTTTTATGTGTGTCAAAGCATAAATCAATCCATTTCTATAGTTAGTTTCAAGATATATACGTTTATTACAGAGTTGGAACTAAACATTTCGGTGCCGAGAAAAAGAATGCGCTCCTTAAAAAATATTTCTTTATGGCATATGTAAAATATAATATTAATTATTACAATAGTAATATATTAATGTTGATTTAATACAATCACGTGTATAGGAGAGGAGTTATACATTATAAACATATAGATTTACAATGTGTTACGAACGAAATATAGTAATTAAAATCACAATAATATTTTTCGCTTTGATAATTACGAATCGATTAATTTCAATAGTTACGAAATTATTTATATTACATTCTTATATACATATTCTTATATACATACTTTTCATTTTCAATGAAAAGAATTCCCATATTTGATCATTTTCCTTTGTGATAATCTTAAATAATTTATTATTAACTTCAATTTATTGAAACTTCTTTCACATGAAAGTATATTTTACTGTAATAATTAAAAATATTCTTGTTGCCACTTCTAAGTTTGCCACTTCTAAGTACGATTTGATTAAAGATTAATCATGAATTAGTTTTAAAAAAATCAATAAAATAGAAGCTTTATATTTGTAGCATCAAGTAGACCGTAAATCAAAATCACCATTATAGTAACGAATTAAAATATGTAAGAAATTATATTGTCATTTTTGCACTCCCTTCACATGTTTTAAAAAACGTTCGCTGCGTTTATATTTAAGTATTGGGTTGTCCGGAAAATTCGTGCCGATGTTGAAGGAAAATTGAAATGCAGAAAATTTTAATTTAATAAATGTATACTAAAATTTAAATTTCAGTCATATATATTATAGTAAATAATAAATATAAGTAAATAATAAATTAAAGAGTCAAATTTAATTCATTTCTTAAATGAAATTATTTAACTCGATTGTTTAGTTAAACAAATCAACAACATATTTAAATAATAATAGTGACCTATAGAAATGATTACAAATAATTCAAATTGAATATAATTTGACATTATAAATTTAACAATTGCTAATAGTAATTTTATTACATGCGAGTTATTTCTTCCTTTAAACGATAATTTAAATGATTAATATTGTTCTAGTTGAAATAAGGTAATGCTCTTGCACTAGTTAAATTACTCCATTTGAAAAGCATTACATTTATTGTACTGAAAATAATATTTTCTTCGCGGTTATAAAGATAAGCTTAAAATATTTAATAAATAATCTAAAATTATCCAAGACAATAATGAAACCATAATATTTTTTTGTGCGCGTTTTAAATTTAGCCAATTAATAAATTTTGAATTTTGAAATTTAAATAAAAAATTTATAATTTCTTAATTAATAATTCTTTATTAATAATTTTCAATGAATAATAACATTTTGATGTTTTCGTAATGAAAAATCGATCAAAGAATACATAAAAATAAATTAGCTCGGAAGCCAAAATATAATTATATTTTTATAAGAGTGCAATTTTCAGCGATACCGGTAGCTATATGATAAATCTCGATATTTCGCGTTCTCAACTTTCTGGAAAGTTTCGTGAAAAGATTTTTCACGAGTTTAGATCATAACTCTGAGTCTTCAAATCATATAAAGGTGCGTGACTTGTAAGTTATGCACGCAGCCGAGGACTCAGGTGGAAACTGGGTCCAGATGGCCGGATACCTTGAAAGTATGCGTGGAAATTCCCGCACATTTATACACACGCACACATACACACATACATACTATTCATGCTCGGGTTTCGCTATTCGAGTAACCTGAAACTCGAAAGTTAAACCGTCGAGTGCAAACTGCTTGCGTGGCTCGCGCGTTCCTTTCTTACTAAATTGCTGTGTATGAAGCGCGTATCTCTAAAGTGTAACGTTTATAGCTACAGGACACTCATAAAAACAAAGATGACCAAACAGCAAAGATAACACAGGAGGTATCGATTGCTGGCGAATCGCTTTTGTATTGTATTCTCGTTGCTTGCGCAGCGTATGCGTCACACATCCATTGAACTTATCCACGCGAGGAGATATGTAACTCTCTATTTGGCACATTTTTTCAGAAAACTGTTTTGAAGCGTCACCAAAATGTGATATCTATTTAATTTTATTGGTTATCACTCATTTTTTTCTATCTCCAGCGATAAAATAATATTCTCTCGAGTGGAAATATATGTATTTTCGTTTTTATATATTTTACTCTAGTAAATATTTTACCCATAACTCTATTCATTTATTTTTCTAGAAAATCGAAAAAAAAACGGAAAGACTCGTACAAATGTCTGAAAAAAATTAAAAGAAAGGAATTCTGTATGTACGTTAGCGGAAAAGAAAACCGAGCATTTCTTTATCGAGAGGCAGATTTCTCATCCGAAGATATTAACTCAAAGAAACCGGCAGCACTCTTTTTTCCTCGCAAGAAGATTCCATCGTGTAAGGGAAGATATATTGTGTTATCGACTGTACAGAAGATACGTGCACGTACTATATAGACCCATGTCGCGCAACTTCGCTAGAACCGTTGCGTTTTTCTCAGGCGTAACATGAGAAAAAAATCTCATATGGTTTAAAGCTGCTATCATATTTTGCCAGGCGGCTTTCTCATCACGCCCTTTTGCGCGATCGGCTCGATGTAGCACATTCTCCTCGATTTTTCCATGGTTATTACGAGTAATATCGCACGATATAGATAACCGAAAACTCATGCGAAATCACAGATCCCGAAATCCTCCTCTGCGTCAGCGAAAAAATATTAGATACCGCATCGCGCCGTATGCGTATTCCATGCGCATGTATAACCGTTGCGCCCAGCTTTTATTTCCATTTCGCGTATAAATTTTGTAAGGCAGCGGAATATTAAGGGAAAACGGGAATTTATTAGTTACACATGCACCAGGCAATTTCGGGAATTTTTTTAATGTGTTAATTAACGCCGATTCGTATGTAAAAGCCACGTTCAATGAGATTTCATTTATTATCAAAATATTGAACATATATGCATTATCATTAAGTAAATTATTTATCTTATTTTTATCCGCGGCGGTTGGATAATGCCAACATTTCGTTTCACTTATAGATTTTGTTGAAGTTTGTTTTTTTATCAAGTTTATCTTTAAAATACCGCTCGTCTCCCCCTTTCCCCCACCCCATATAATATCATTAATACCTATTGTATTGTGTGATCTCGACGTAAAACACATATCTTGATTTTATGGAAGATTTTTCTTACGAGCTTGAAGCAATGACCTTATCCTTTTTCCTCATATCAAATCTTTAAATCCGTTCTTGAAGAAGATAATTAAAAAACAATATTATCTCAATCTTTATTAATGTAATCATATAGCACCTTCTTAGAGTAGTTATAATAGTTTTGTTAAAATCACAAGTCGGTTAAATGAAGATTTAATTTATTCGGTGCAATTTTATTAACCTTTCAGAGTGAAGTAGGTCTAGTGAACTCACTTTTACACACACACACACACACACACACACACACACACACACACACACACACACACACACACACACACACACACTACTACTTG
>NW_012130126.1:849480-865284 GCF_000143395.1 Atta cephalotes | reverse complement strand
ACTACTACACACACACACACACACACACACACACACACACACACACACACACACACACACACACACACACACACTTTTGCAGCTGACGAGTTTATTGAATCCACTCAATTATATTCTTTATATTACATCTGCGAATTTAAATTATTATTATTAAAATAATATTCATTCTTTTTTATACGAATTATGTCATTTTGATTTCTTGAAATTAATTGTTCTTTTAATCAGCGTATTGTTCATTTGCTACAACATAACTAAAAAATTATTATCATTTTTTTAATTGCTTGCAGAAAAGAAATATATAGAAAAAAGAAAAAATATAATTTAAAAAAATATACTTTTATTCCTCTGCAATAAGTTAAAATTGCGTTTCAGAAATTGAGTTTGTGTTGTTGTCCATAGTAAATGAGCGATATGTTAAATGAATTTCCATAAATGTCAGTAATTGTATTATAGATTTTGAAGCGTCAGCTCCCCAAAGGGTTAAAGCATTAATAATTTTAATATTTTCGAATCGCTTTTATTGAAGATCTGTCATCCATGTGTCACATCGTAGAATTATTAGCTTTTTGTAAAAAAAAAAAAAGAGAATATAAGCTCTGCAGTGGATAGATTAAAATAGGCTATCTCGCGTCACGAAAAATTGCAATCTTTTTTTTTATATTTCGGCGTTTTGATATCACTGCGAGTGTAGGAAGCGACTACAATTAAGGGTGCATTGAGGGATATTCAAAAAAGTATAAACTTCACACGAATACGCCTGCCGGATGACGCAATGGATCGTTTTACCAGTTGAAATATCACAAATTTCGTTTGGAGACAGCAATCAATGCACTTCTACGGGCGTTCGCAGTAAAACTGAAATTGCGATGCAATAATCGACGCGCGATCAAAACGTGTCGAAAAGAGTTTATATTTCGGTCATACTTTGAAATTATATAAACTATAAATTTTCAATACTATAACTTGTACATTATTCCCATATAAATAAATGTAAATAACTATTACGCTAGAAGAAAGCTATTTTCTAATTATTTAAATTCGTAATAAAATCTTTTCCTTCAATACTATCTAATAATAATGTATAAAATGATAAAAAATAACTTTAATTTTTTTAACTTTTTCGAGAATTCGTGCATAACTGCATTGTTGTCGTTATATCTAGATGCAAATATCTAAATACACCTCCCGCGTTTATCTTCTCACTTAGATACATACATATTTTATGTAAACAATATATTTATCGTTAAAAAAAATAGGAAAATAGCATGTATTCGAAAAAGTTGAGATCTGTAAATATACACGTATATATCGGAAATAAGAGACATGGAAAGAATTAGTAAAGTTCATACTCTTTAAAAGTTATTATTTTTTTTTAATTTTCTTCATAATTGTAATTGCTTCCTATACTCGCGCAGTGATATGAAAAACAGATTTTTCGCGACGCGAGATAGCTCATTATATATTTCTCTATATTTTACTTCAAAATTGTATTTGAATTTTAATAACGCTTCTAAAAGTTTCTGTGTTCCACGTATAATATAATGTTACCAAGTACAATCTATTTAAATCGATATGACATGTTTTCATTCAGTTAAGATGCTGATATCATTTTAATTTTTTATATCGATGGCAATATTTGCAATGAATAACTTTCAGCAACACGTATTTTTATTTAAATACCCACCTGTTAGTACTATCCCAACGTTTTGCTTCGTTGATGTGATTTACTAACGCGAATCCCGACAGCAAAGTGTTAAGAATTTTAAAAGCTTGCACGTTGCTCGATGCAATTGCGTCTGATGTTATCTATGCCAAGGCCGGTACTATGCAACATCAGACAGAACCGATCTTACATGGGCGTGCCATCGCGACTGTTAATTAGAAATTCCTAATCTAATCTAGCGGTCTCAGTGAAGAAAAAGAGGGACAGCTAAAAATCCGCCGTTATCAAGAACGATGTTATCAATGAAAGTGGCGCAGAGCGAGCGTTTCGCGGAAAAATTAATTTCTATTCCGCTATCGTATTAATTAGCCCTTTGTGATAACCTGTTAAACGACGGTTCCACCCACAAACGTCAGCGATGCTCGCCAGGTCAGAGTGTCGGTGGTATTAAAGTGAAGAGCGCTCGCGAGCTAATTTGGGGCAGGAAGGAAAAACAGAGTCACGTTCTCGCGTTTGCACCGGAAACTAACTGCGGAAACGGTCGTCGCCTGTACCTGAAATTTTTTTAATTAGATTCGTATCTGCATTAAGTGCCCTTAAATTGCTCGTTAACGACCAACCCCTTGTTCTCCCACAAAGAAGAAAAGAAAAAAACTGGTTAATTAATTAGGAATTTGAAGAACGTTATGCCAGACGAGATCGTCCACGTGTTTTACTCGACAAAGTGTAATAATTAGGTTGGTATTTAGAGACACATTAACAGATGCTATCTGTTGCATTATGTGGTTGTTATTTTGAGGGGAAGCAGATCACGCGGTTACATTGTTATGCAGCGGAAAGCTGTAGCAGGCAATCGGACGGTATATTTTATGTAACAATATATTTAAACAATATATATTTATCGTTAAAAAAAAATAGGAAAATAGCATGTATCCGAAAAAGTTGAGATCTATAAATATATATCGGAAACAAGAGGCATAGAAAGAATAAAATTATTTTAAATAAAAGCTTTGATTGGAAATGCACCTGCAATATTTTATTATTTTTTATTAATTTTCTATAGCATATATTTTTTATGAAATGTAATTGATATTTTTTCCAATAAAACTATGATATTTTTTGACATAACATAATATTATTTTGTTCTGGATATAACCAAATTAGAGTAAAATCATTAAAAAATCAATAGTTTACAAGATATATTCATATAGCCTAAAAATATAAAATATTTGATATAATTTCGATAATCGAAATAAAATATTAATTTCTGATAATTTATTGTGTTTTAATTACTTTGATGCACAGAATAATCAGATAAATCAATTAATATAAAAAAAAAACATATAATTGCATTAAAAAAATATGACTACAGCGCATTGTATCTAATTTCAATACAGATTGCATACTTCGGCTTAAACTATACAGCCACTGTAAAGCATTTAAATTTTAAAGCACCAAATTTCGTTTCAATTACCGCGAGAGACTTATAAATCAATGGTGATGCGAGAGCCTTCAAATCGCCGGAGCGAGCTAGCGAAACCAGCGGTGATAAAGAACGAAGTGCATCCCGAGGCATGCAATCGCCGATGAATGCACTTCAATCGCACTCGCTCTCCAGACAATGCACGCGGTTCGAGATAACTGCACGTTAACCTCCGCTTTCTTGGACCCAACAATCGAGAGCGCGCCTCCATTTTCCGCAAAAATGCAGCCAGCCACTACGCACTCATCCTGAATCCTCGGGAGGAAGCTATATAATGATCAACCCCCGACATACAAGGAACATTATGAGCGTTGTCGCAAAATGCGCGTGTTATTTCAAGGATTAACGCTCATTAACATCCGCCGTGCAGCTTTAGTGAGCCACACACAACTATCGGTTCGTAATATCGATTTTCGAGCTTTTCGTGTACGTGCTAAGAATAATAATGAACGAGCACAGAAGCTGTATACGAAACCGCGCGATAACTTATAATTTATACGTACTTACGTTGCGTTACAATATTATTACGTTCTGTGCCATATGGGTCACTGATGATTTACACTATTGCACTGTTAAATTCATAATATGTCAAATTACATCCAAATTAAATTATTTTTAATCATTTTTATGTAGGTCGCCACTGCGTTTTAATATATTGTTAATTTAAAATAATGAATTAAATAGAATTTAACTGAAGAAAATATATTGAAATATGACTTAAATTTAATTTATAATTTACTAAGCGTTAATATATATATTTATGTTGAAACCAACTACAGAATGATTTACATCTTGACACATACATGAAAGTTAAAAGTAACAAAATGTTTACTTAACTCAAGAGATTGGATTACTATTATTCCTTTTATATGTAACAGTGTGAAACTTTCCGTTCAGGTCCTTTGATATTTTGGTTATAAAAAAGAAATATAATTATAAAATAATTTTTAATAATATACATGAATATAATTATGAATATTTTGATAATACAATATTGGATAATACAACATTTTAGAGCTTCTCCTTTATAATAATTTTTGTTTTTAACAATTATAAAATATATTATTTAATAAATATAATAAACATAAATATCTCGAGTCACCGTTAATGCGGCAAGTCACAAAATTATCGCGGCACGGAACATGTTATGAAAATCATTATCCTCAGCGGTTATACGCATTTTTTGCCGTTGATTAATTAATTTTTAAAAATATCTGCATATATCCCACCCATAAAAAATTAATATTTTTTTAAATTGATTCTCCACAGAATGATAGATTGTACTTATCATTTCAAATATCTTTTTTTTTATCTCATTTCATTGACTTTCTCATTGTTTCGAAAGTTGATGAAATCAGATTTGCGACGCAGCTGTACATTCAACCAATGATTCAATATAGACTGACATTTGAGGTTGAACTTATGCGCATACATCGGAATTTTATACCGAGCTCTCGTACTAAAATGTGGTTTGAGACCGCGAATCATCGATGAGGGATCGTATTTAGAGCTATGCTCTGAGATACGCACGGCTTAATTCAAATGCGCGCATTCGAGAGTATTAAATTTACGGCTTTTCCAAAACCCACTCGTAACCCCTCATTACAGCTTCTGCTCCATTTTAATGGCAGCCCTGCTTATAATGGCGGTAAACGCTTTTATTGCTGGAGTAGATGCCACTTTCCGCTGACGAAATTAATTTTATACCTGTCCATTAACGGTGAAAGAGATCCTCTAATCATCCGCGAGAAGATAATATAGATAATATACGCCATTTCTTTTTTGTCAAAACTACACAGAGTACTGTATATTCGTGGCTGTATATGAAATAGAGTATGTACAAAGAAATTCATGATACTGTATTCTTGATCCCTTTTTTCAATCTTAAGAAACAGACAATCATATCTGTTTGCAACACTATATATGAGAAAAATTGTATTATTCTTCAAACTATAAAAAGATCTATTAGTTGAGAAGGATAAAGTTACGAAGCACAGAATGTGAATTTTTCAAGCAAGCTTTGCAAGACGAAACGCTCGTTTTACAGACACGCCTCCGATTCTTCACACCATATACTCATTACGGCGAAATAAATTTCGCGTTAATTTACGCGCGGTAATTAGCGACGCGAAAATTCGAAAATGGGATGATGCGGTCGTAATTAAACACGGTATAAAAGGCTACACGCTGCATTATATCTCGTCATCATTCGCAAAATCCGTTTAATGTTAATTTCAAATTAACGTAATACCGATGTTTATTCTTCACAAATTTCAATAGCGACAACGTCGGATCTCATTTTAATAGATTTCGCGGTTAACAAATTTCGCAGAATCGCGACGCCCTCCGGATTACAAGATAAAAGAGAGATTATGTCCACTCCAAGTGCATACAAGTCCACATTTATATCCCACATTTTATGCTACGCATTATTTAGTAATGTAAAGCTCATATTTTCAATATTATCGCGGGGATTAAAATCACGCACCTCATAAATTCTACTAAATGTAAAATTTCAATTTACTAAAATTTAGATAACTACGCGAATCTCTGTCCTCTATACATAAATGTTTTCCACTACAATCTTCGAGATAAATTTTTAAGTATGCATCCATGTGCGTAGATTTTCTTTAGAAAGACACACAGTTGAAAGAAAAAAAATACAACATATATCCAATTGTGCATTATTGTTAAATATATAATTAAAGTAACTTTGTATTTTTATAATTGCATAGAGAATTTAAAATATGAAATTGCATTACGTTTTTTTTTTCGATGGTAAAAATAATTTACAAAGTTAATCGCAAAACAAAAAACGTTTTAATCCAAAACTAACTTTAATGCAATACCTGTATTTTTTTAATGCAATTTTATATAAATTAATAAACTTATTTACTTAACTTGGTTTTTATTTCTTAATATATACGCGGTACAGCGTTAAAAATTGGATTAAATTCTATTATAATTATGAAAGTTAACGATAAATTAATTTTTGAAATTAAACTAATTTTGCAAAGACGGATGGACAAAATAAAATATTGAGAAAAACGGAATTTGTTTTGACGCTTAGATGTAAAATCCGCGCTACATACATGTCTTTTTTTTACAATAGGGAAAGAGTTTACAATGGAACCTATTGTTTACAATGGAAATGTCACATCGATGCAGAATTATCGATACAAACGAATGCGAGAACGTATGAGCGACTCCGTCAACAAAGCTTCGAAGGTTATTGAAAGCTTTTCTGACTATGACTCTCAATCTCACTTCTCCTAACGATGATGTCACTGGAACGCGTCATACGTATTGCATGCTTGTCACTTTTAATTGAAACATTAAAGCAATCAGAATTGCTATCATTTGCATTAATTACGCAATTTATTATTGTAGGGAAATATTAATTTTTTTACTCAAAATTTCATATAACTAATGAATGATACAGATAAAATAAATAAAAAATAATTAATGATAAATGAAAAATAATAATTGACTTCATTATTTTTCAAATCATACCTGAAAGATGAAAGTTAGCGTTTATTATGCAAAGTTATTATCTAGAAGCTATTATCTAATTTTCTTTTTTAACAGCCTAAAGCCTACAATTACTTAAATACATTTCTGTCGGAAAAAAGAAAGAATAATTTAAAAAATGTTATCTATTTTCAACAATTTTTCTAATATTTCGTTCAAACCGATGATAGGCGCAAGATAAGCTATCAGATATTACGCAACCATCTCGTGCTAAAACTATCTATAATTTCGCTCTGTAAGTGGCTCGCCACCGTTGTAAGAAAAACGTACGTGTTTACGCAGCATCAGCTGTTGCTTTCGCGAATAGCAAGCCACTACAGAAGCGTTCCTTGGTATCGAATTTTCGTTACGCTGGTAGACATGCAACGATACTTTCATGATACGCAATTACCGCCGCCGACTTTTCTGCGTGGCATAACAATCAACCTTCTTAGAGAGAATTACCTTTATCTCCGAAACGCGGCACGTTAGTGTTATCGATTCTTCCCGGCGATCGCGTCTTACGCGCCTGCAATGCAACAGTCCGATAAAGAGCTGAAGACTCAACACGATAATTCCCGCAAACTCGAGTATGTAATATTGATGAACTAGCGGTTGGTGGCTACCGCTCTGTTGCAGCTTATGCCAATATTATTCGTATATACCGTTGAGTAGTGCCTTTGATCACGAGACCGCGCCCGCGTAGAACATGCATTGAAGGGCAAATACGGAAACGATGGACAGAAACTGAAGACCGCGATTAATCTACGGAACTACGTTCCTTATGTATTTTACGTATTTTTGATAACAACTTTTTTAACATTTTCCCGATCAGCCCTGTCTGTAAATAGACTTTTGCGAAAAAAGTGCTTCCCATTTCATGAGAAAGAGAAACGGCCGAAGAGGAATAGAGACACATTATCTGAAATAGTTCTTTATACATTTCCTTCATAATATTAATCTTAATTTTTGCAAAGAAAAATATTATCATGCGCGAAATGCGAAATGTTTCCACGATGAAATTCAGTTCGCGTATCTCGCGAAAGCTCCTTGAAAGAGACGATCATATCGCGAATAATTTTTGCTCGTTTAAAAGCGTCGTGGAACGCGGAAAAAAATGTAGAATGAGAAAAATGCATTTTTCCCCGATGCAAAGTGTACAAATTGTTATCCGTTGATTGCAAACGAATTAATTAAATTCTTCGTTCATAATATAATACAAGATTAAATTCACGAGATGCTTCGATGTTAAAACAGCATTCGACTGCGTTATATTTTTTTGCGGAAAGCATAAAAATTTGTTGTAATAATCATCGACCAGATAGAAATTATATCGCGAACGGTACTCTGCGTTTCAACGTTTCCATATTAATAGCAATCAACATGGATGACGATTCGGATATTTTTAGATCTTGCGCCTTACCAATTTTCCGTCACATAATTTGAGTACCGTGAAACAGCAAGAGGGAACACAATAAAAGAAAGAGATCAGGTACGGATAAATTCGTTAAAGGAGTATTTCGAGCGAAACTCGTAATGACATTAAATGTTCGTGGACATTGTCGTACGTAAAGACGTAGAAGAATGCTTTTAGTGTTTCACGTCAATTGACATTCTGAATGCAAGAACCGGGCAATTTTAGTTTCAAGGCGCGTTGCAGAAAAGTAGGAAATACCGGGTAGTCTTCAACCTTCTGAAATTTTACTTAGTTTTTACTTAATCCCCATTCGGCGTGAACAAAGTTATTTAGAGAACAAAACGGAATAATATCTATCTCTCTTTCTTTTAACTATATTTGATATATGACAATAAATAAAATGTAAGAGAATATATTTTCCATAATAGAATCCAAATTTTCCATAATAGATGCGTTCAATGGAGAATTTTTTTTTATATAAAGAAACTTCTGTTGTAAAGATATTTTGAGCGAGGAAAAAAATGTCATATTATTGTAATCAAAATCAATTAAATGTTATATTAATATTTTTTTACTTTATGTCGCAGGATGTGTGCAATGTTTACTTCTCCATTCAAAAAGAGTATTAACATATTCACAAAAACCCACGATTGTAGCGGTGAAAACTAAATATAAATTTGTCCCGCTTTTGTTCGCGTGTATGTTATACGGATACTGAATCTTGCATCAATCGATAGGCCATTATTCAACTGAATGCCAAATAACTCATTTATTACAAAAAAAAAAAAAGGAGCGGCCCTTTCGTACGGGCCCGCGATCGCTTTATCGATTTTCCAGCAATCGAAGCACGGCCTGATAAAAGAAAATAATCAAGAGACTGATAGTATCAAATACGGGCGATATCGCGTCGCGTAGTCCGATCGAGCACATAAACGACATTAAGTGACGTGTTTCGCACCGATTGCACGGTATTTGGACGCGTTGTAAAAGGCGACAATCATGATTGGCAATTACATTTTGCGGAAGAATGGCAATCCGATCGGAGGCACATCCTCATCGTCGTCGTCGCGGATCACTAGTATGAGCGCAAGCCCGCATGCAAATTGGAGCTTAATTCGTTCGTTAGCGCGCTTAGCCCACCGAAGAAAAGTTAAATTAAACTAGCGGAAATTCTGCGGCTAACTCAGCCATCGATCTACATCTATATACGAATTCTTCAAATCTAAACGCGCATTCCGCGAACCATATTATATTTGAAGAAATGATGGAACTCGACGCTACATTCGAAGAACGAATGATAAGATATTAACGAAGACATCAACAAAATAAGAAAAAAGTGCTATCGAAATATTAATATTTTTATTTTTTTCTTTATAGACTTACTTTATTTTTCACTGATATATAGCACGCACGCACGTATACGTTGTGTAACCCCATTTTATTTTTATAGGGTCGATTTTTTAACAACATCGTAGTATTTGTATCACGTCTCTCGAATGACACTTTATCTTCTATTTCAAGTAGATATGAATTATTAATATTGCCAGGGTAAAAAAGTAACATCGTATCAGTATTTATCATCACTTATTTGTATATGTTGAATTAAAAATCATCTCTCGATCTCATTTCTAGCTCTTTCTGATACATATATATATATATACAGAATACCACCTGCAATTCTCACAAATTTTATAGTCCGCGCTTGTAGTTTTTCCACCCCAAACTACATAAAGAGGAAACTCTCTTAAGCAAAGTGGGTGGTAATATACGCGCCGGAGTCCTAGGAATATTTTAGGTCGAAAAATAATTAAACATCCGAAGGAAATTTTCACGGAGAGGGAAGTGGAATTTCCGCAGCGTATAACAGTCTCAGCGCGAAGCGAAATGAGAAAATGCTGGGTGTCCCCGGTGGGACCACGTTGTGTGCATTAAGATACACACCTCGTATAACGTTCAACGTTCGTTCTCTACGTAGCCCACAAAGCACTGCGCCCTTTCCTACCTAGGTACGTTCAAAGAAAGCATTCGATACAAGAAACGATCGCGTTGCACAATACGGCGAAAGCAATTATTTCCACCGCGCTCGCTCGTGAACGGAAAAGCAAGCAACGCCACGCCAAACGAGAGTGGCAAGCGAGATGACGCCGACGACCGTGACGCGATTTCGTCCGTGCACATTGCTGTTACCTTTGTGCATACACCCGAATTTTGGACAAACGTAATACAGGTTCACGCGCTTTTAACCGTTTGGTTATATATTGCTATGCGTTACGTTATGAATACACATAGCGTGCGCCGTGCGCGTTACTGCAAAAAGAACAACATACGAAATTATTAAAAACGAATTGTAATCGCGATGTTCGATTTTTGTGAAGGTACTCAATATAATTCCTTTAAATAGTAATAAATAGGAGCAAAAAAATTAATTAGTCATTAATAAATTATCGGAAATGCTTTTTATAAAAATATAATTGACGAGTTTAAGTGTAACAAATATAAATTAATTCCTCCTTAAAAAAACTCCTTAATGATACAAAATGGTTGGATGTAACAGGATAATAGGAACACCTTCATCTATTAACGAAAACTATAATGTAAAACTATAATATAAAAACGAATTTTAATCAGTACATTAATATAATAAGATTAAATTATTAAAGATTCAGTTTTGATTTTAATATCCATCTGGACTATATAATTAATATCAGAGTTTTCTTTCCTCCGTTTTTCTTTTTCTTTGCGATTAACGTTTTAGGTGTATTAAATTCATTATAGTTCAGTATTCATTAATTTCAACATAATTGACATTGATTCGCTGAATGTCAAAAACTGGTTTTGGATTAAACCGATAGAATTTAAGTGTTTGCGATATGTGAATTTTTGTTTTAATGAGCTACTTTCTATTATTTTATAATAAATCGTTTTTGCTTTCTCTTTCTCAACAAATTTACCTTTTAATACATTTTAATATATTTTAAATTGTTATTAGAGTTTGTTTTTATATTATAATTTCTGTTAATAGATGAAGGTGGCTCACTGAAATAAATTAGTTAAACAAATTTTTTGTAACATTATATTGTCTCTGAGGATGGCTTAAAAGTGAGTCGAAACATATAAGCAGATTTATAATTATTAATAAAATTGTTTTGTTAACCGTCGTTTGCATAAGAATTACCACGTGCTTGACTCCTGTTGCCCTATATTCAATCATTAAGTATAACAAATTATTAATAAAATAAGATTAATCAGAAAATTATTTTAAAAATAATCGAGGTTATTATTATTATTATTATTATTATTATTATTATTATTATGCGAAAATCCCTTTGTTTTGTATCTGTGTTATGAAAAGATTTTAAATTAACTGCATTTTTCTGATATTATTTCCAGAGTACAAATACATTTTATATTTCTTAATAACGTGAAATTATCAATCTTTTCAATCACATCGTTAATACAATTATCTTTAAACGTTCCAATCTCCAGTTATTAGCAGACAAAATTGCTATTCTAAGGATTTCTTAAATCACATTTTCTCTCATTATATCATTTAATTTCTTTATATTTACGTCCAATTATTTTTCCATTCTTCGTATTACAAATTTGAAGTAATTCTTTTTTTATAAAAGGAAATATCATTATATATTTCTATCAAGGTAACAATTTAACCCATTTGAATAAGAATATTAACAAGTTCAATTCTTTAGCAAAAAATGACACGAAAATTTCATAGAATATTAATTTAATCATATCTCAGCATTTCCATATTATGTAAAATACATGTTTCTCATAAAACCGGTTCATTCAGAACCATTATCTTATTACTATCAGTATTAAATTATCATATTCAATAGTACGTACGGTACCGAGCCGACGGATTATATCAGACATTTCTAAGTCATGTCAGTTTAAATTTACAATTGCAAAATTGTTACAATTGAGGATATATCGCGATTATACAGAATTTACGAATTGTGATACAAATTTACTATACGTAAATTATCACGTTTTCGCTCCGAGGGATCGAATTGCAGTAATAATACGCAAAAGCAGAAATAGAGAGAAAATCATTAAATCCCTCGTGAAAACCCACAATGAAATGTATCGATTAATTCTCGTCCCGTTTTATGATCGTTTCTCCACAGAAACTAGGCAACACACAAGGATCGTCGCGTTTAACCGTGACGCAACGCGAAATGCCATTTAATTATCATTCATTATCTGCATTATCTACTAATTACGCGAATCCGTAGAAATCATTCCCAGCGGTGCGCGCGATCCGAAAGGTCGGGCGAAAAATCATATGAAATGTGCATACATATTAGAAAATGAAAAAACACATACATCCACACACACCCACACACACACACCCACACCCACACACATCCACACACACACACCCACACCCACACACATCCACACACACACACACACACACACACACACACACACACACACACACACACACACACACACACACACACACACACACACACACACACACACACACACATGTTTTTTTTAATTATAAGTGCATTAGATGTGTATTTGCAAGAAATAACTCAAATAACATTCGTTCACTCGCGAAAAGGAATTGTCGTGAACACACACGATTTCCGTTTTAACGTGTGCGATTTTATGGCTGCACCGCCTAGGAGCGTAACTTTTTCAATTTTCTCTATGGCAAACAACTGAAATAACCAATTTTGCGACACCAGTCCATCACAATCTTTTAACCATTTTCTGGAAATGGCAGTAGAATATATAGACGTTTATGGTTGAATGTACATATATACTTACAAATATGTATAGAAATATGTATAGAATATAAATAGGTATTTTCAACGAAATATGTATAGAAATATATATGTAATATAAATAGGTATTTTTAACGATCAAATAATAATTAAATGTTAATAAATAATCCGTAAAATTAATTCTCTACGCTAAAATACATATTATCATCATTTGCTTCGAGTAATTGAAATTTATATTTGAGAGCAAAAAATAAATTCATGATGAAAGTGTGAATATAGTAAAGATCTTAAAGAAAAAGATATTAGACCGTACTTACATAACATTTGAATTATAGCTGGAAATATATTTCGTTTTATTTGTCGAGAATTAATAAGGATTTTATGCAATAACTACGCGTCTTCACATCGTATTGACGTGCAAATTTCTATTTCTTTCGCTCCTGTGATGTTAGTTACGGTTGAACGCATGCATATACAGAAATGCGAAAATGAAATAAAATTGAAATTCTCATGTCATTTTGCTTTATTACAATAGCTTGTTTTGTGATATTGAAAGTTTTCAATATACATTTTTTAAATATATTTTATGCCAATATATTTTATGCCATTTTTAAAATTTATGTAGTAAATAATGCTATTTAGAGAAATAAATAAAAAAATAAATATAATTTTCATACTTCTTGATTATCATGAATCATGAATTCTTTTACAGTGACGACTGTTTCAACTGTTTTACATTTTCAAAACTGGAAATGTTCATCATTTTACATTTATGAAAAGATAACAAAAATTCTGGATTAACATTCCGGCCACAAATGATTCTTCAATTAATTTCCGGATTTCCTGAAACAATTTTATTAGAATCAACTATAGAGAACATTGAGTAATTTACGACTTAATTATTGAACTACTCAAGATGTCGGATGAAAGGAACGAATAGTAAAGCCAATTTAAACTCATTTTAAGAATGTTGCTTTTGATGTAATCTCATAAAATTCTATATAGTATTCTCGTTAACTTATACTCTTTACTGAAGTAAAGTACTTTGGTGAACTTAAATTTGTGAAATGTATGTATAGAGTATAAAATATTTTAAGGACAAAGCAACTATTATAATATTAAATCGTTAATTCTATTTAAGTATATATAAGCCAAATCAATTTATTTCATATAAAATTAATATCGCCGAGTTTGGAAAGAGACTGATCGATTATAAGTTTATGTTTCGATCAACTGATTTCGCCCTTTCGGTAACAATTAAGGGACAGATATAAAAATTTAATTTTATCCACTATTATCTATCCACTGTTAGATCAAAAGAGCAATAGCAACCCAAGTTAAATACTTTGTTATTTTTAACTTCCAAAATCTAAATCAATTTATTTCTGTAATTATACTAAGAAAAAATATATATCCTAAATTTCAATATAATTATTTATTTGAATAGTACCAACGAAATATTTATTAAATATAAATATATATTTATTTGATTTAATCACTTCTTGTTATTAAGTAAATATTTATTTATTTATTATTATTGTAAGTAAATGTTTAGTTGACAGTATTCAAATAAATATTTATTTAAATTTAAGCTATTTTTTTTTCTCAGTATAATTTCAACATAAATAAACATACTTAATGAATAGTAAATTAAATTTGAGTCATAATTTAGTACATTTTTTTGAAGAACAGTGGCGATCAATAGAAAAGATTAAAAATAACTCAAGTTTGGCATTTTAAGAAAATAACAGATAATGAATTTTATCTTTAATGATCTGAGGGATAACGTGATGCAAGGCTAGCTTGCATTTCGTGACAAAATACGATCACCGATTGTACTAAATAATCGAAGGAGTTTCAGAACTCAAGACACAGTTAGATTTTTCCTCTGACCTCTGAACAGGCGAAATTCAGGATTGGGGAAAAAGCGCTTTCAACGGCCGCGACGGGACGCGACGTGCAGTTTCCGTAAGGTATGGCTTTTAGTTTACGTTCGTGCTAATGGTTTATTGACGCGACCGACGCGTCCAAGTTCCGACGTTTCTCCGCGGTGTAAGAAGATTACAACGTAACTTCGGCCCAAGTCGGCGGGCACGTCATCTACGTGCGCTCCCATCGACTTGGCGCTCGCGATCGAGGTATACGCAACGGTTGACGCAATCTCGTTACGTCAGTGGAAACAATTCGAGGCATTTCGTACCTCCGGAATGAGAGAGAGAGAGAGAGAGAGAGAGCCGGCACGTCTGTCAGAAACATCTAGTTTACGCCGGGATCGAAATTAAATGTGTTTATCATCTCCGCCGTATACGAGGAAGCGAAAATCGTGTTTCCGCAACGAAATTATTAACGGAAGCATGTCATTAAAGTGACGTCGTGCGAAATCCATTTGTTGAAATTATCTATCTTGATATCGCCTGTCTTCGCAACGCAGGAATTTAGCAGTGCACAAGGAGGTACGAGGAATATTTAAGAAATCTACGTGATGCTCCATTTTATCTTATTAATGAAACGTCGCGAAGAGAATAAGTCGGTGAAAAATTCTGTACGGAAGTGAAGCACGCAGTTGAGGTATTAGAAGAGTGTTACCTAAAGAGGCGGAAGAGAGCACGAGGAAAAGAGTATTATTTCCGGCTTTATCATTTTGTCTCGACAACTCAAAAAAATCAATTTTCTGGATATCATGTTGCTCTTTTATTGTATTATTTATTGTCCTCCACGTGCATCGATCGCGAAATCCTCTGCGGTCGGTTTTGGAGCATCTTTTTGAAATCCGCTCTCATTCCGAAAATGCGATTTATCAACGTGGAAGACAGCGGATCCCGGGTTTTCATTTAATCACATGTGAATTGTACACGTTGTACACGTGCCATTTTTCTTATACGAAGACGCACACTTCTCTCTTATCGTCAATTCGCTTTTAAAGAGAGAAAGAGAGAGAGAGAGAGAGAGAGAGAGAGAGAGAGAGAGAGAGAGA
>NW_012130126.1:847304-848874 GCF_000143395.1 Atta cephalotes | reverse complement strand
AGAGAGAGAGAGAGAAATGCGTTTCTCTTTCTGAATTAAGTACTCGTGCATTCGTTGACTTTTAGTTAAATATCAGTCTTGCGAATGTATAAAATACGGAGAACGTGAATGAATTTCCAGAACTTCTACTTTTTCGCGACGGAATTCCTAACACTCTACGTGAGTTAATAATGCATAAATAAATTATAAATTTTCTTGCGACAAACATACATTTATACAGTCCTTATTTCTTGTCATACAGTGCGTAGAGTAACGACAAATAAAATATTTGTTGCTTTTCAAATTGTACATACTTACGCGTGTATATCCGCCTGTTTATTATTTATGACGTCTGCAAAGCAGGTGTGCAGATACATATGTATATAAATATAATACTATTATGTATTTATGAGCAATATAAATCGGACTGATCATAGATCCTAAGCTTATTTTTGAAAAATATTCTAGCAGATGATCCTAAATATTAATTTAAACTTTATACTGAGAAATGTAATTCAAATCACAAATAAAATAAATCATAAATCTCTTTTCAAATAAACGTTACATTCTTAAATTAATTATATGTTATAATTAATAAATGTTCTTTAATTTTTCTAATTAGACTTATATCTCAATTACATACACACATCAATTTATCTTACAATAGCATGCATGTATAAGGAAAGAAATGATTTTGCCGGAATAAAAATTTAACTATACTATAGATACAGAGCTGAAAAGAATTTTGTTAAACTATCAAAATAATTAGATTATAGAATAAGCTGGTTGCTAGAATATTAAAATGATTTATAACATTGCGCAGCATGTTGAATTCCCTATATATATAATATATATTATCATTGTATTTAGTCTAACAAAATTATTTTCAAATCTGTATCTAGCTAAGCTTTTCAATTTATACTTCTGCAAAATAATTCTTTTCATAGAAACATATTTAAAACGTTTCCAAGAACTTATTCACAAAATGCGCAGAATTCAACAATAAAAAACCATTACCGTTATAAATCTGGACAACAAAGTTTCTATGCAAACTTCTAGCCGGCAGTAGTTCGTCCAATGCGAAATTCATTTCGAAAAATGGTGGCGACGCGACTCAAGATTCCGAGGAACATCGTCTTTGTACGATGATGCTTTCTGTACTTACCCATTTCACTGATGGCCCATCGCCACGACTTTCCAAAGGACCACATCGTCAGTTCAGGTAGTCAAGAAAACGGATCTCTTTCTTCCGACTTTTTCACTCGTACTCCGCGTGAGTACCACCAGTTTGCCGAAGACGAGCTACAGGCTGCCGCCGAGTTCGCGAATGATCCGCACGCGCGATCTCACGCACACCATCGTAACATACGTATTACGTCCGCTTGCGATATCGCGCGCGCACACGCGTCGGTAAGGACGAGGCAAGATGAAGCTTGACTTGAAACCGCGCCGTTGTCCGTTTACACCGTCATCGCGGACTTTTCCTTCTTCTCAGTTCTCCAGACTGGAGCGACAATTGCGTCACTGCTTCCACGAAGTACGCCGACGTGATCGTCCTGTATATATTATATTATATATATATATATATATA
>NW_012130126.1:843120-845352 GCF_000143395.1 Atta cephalotes | reverse complement strand
ATATATATATATATATATATATATATATCCTGGATCAGACAGACGAATAAATCTGTGGACTTAATTCTAACATAATGGAAATTGTAAAAGAATTTCCCAAATTCCGTGCCTGTTCGATACACAAGTCGCGTTTTTCCACGCATATTGAATGAGATATGTTTACGAATGGATTTTGTAAACGCAATACAGGGCCGTTGTTGCCCCATTGTTGACAGCCAACAACGATTCTGCAATAAACGAAATTCGAAGCGGAAGTGTTCATAAAACTCCTCCCCCTCCCCCCGTGGGGCGGATTTATATTCACAACAGTTTTTGTTTATTTTGTTCCCTGAAATAGGGATATGATATGCATAGGGTGTTCTGTAAACATACATCAACAGTGATAAAAATAAATTTGAATCGGAAATCTTCAGTGAAATGAAGTTGAAAAGAACCAAAGTTTCACGTAACTGTTATATAATCTTAAAGACTGACAGAAATTGAAACTGGGAAAACGTTAAACTCCCATCTAACCAAGTTCAAGTGAATTCCAAGAGAATTTTAATAACTTGCGTTTTATTTCGTTCCCCGGCTATTATGGAAACCGTCAAATTATTGTATAATTAATGACAGAGTGAATCATTTCCACGGGCGATAATATCTGTCATACGCGATTTAATATAGCAATTAATTTCGGGAATGTTTTCATAAATCTTGTACGAAATTCATAACGGATAATAATACGCTTATATGTCACCTAACAGGACAATTTAAAATCTAAAGGATCTATCTGCGATCTTGATTTGCCACATTAATTAAAATCCAGGTGCCGGGGCTCGCGTTTCTGACAGGCCAATTGAAATTTCGTGGCGGTAGTCGAGCTAGCGGGAAAATTTTAATTTTCTACGAAACTTTTCAGATGTATGCAAAGTGGCGCGAGATGTAAGTTCAGCAAGTTTTCATTTATCCGTGAAAATAGATTTCAAAGATGGCACCGCCATCCTGCAAATGTAGATTCACAGTACTCGCTTTCGTGCCCGCAAATTGAAAGTTAGCTTAGAAAAAAAAAGAAAAGAAAGAAAGAGAAATACATACCACGACTTGAAGACCCATCAGGGCAAACAGACTCTGGATAAATTATCCACTTGTTTTGCCTCGTTACGCAAAAATTGTTACTTATTTTAAGAGCAATCATTTCGTCGTTAACCTCGATTGTTTTCCTATTCGGTTTTAACAACGAAATGTTAGGTGCAGGATGGTCCATTCGCTTCTTGCATCCTGATACTCTTCGTCTATAAATTCGCAAGAAAATATTTCAGAGCGATTTTTAAACTGTTTTCATGCGAATTTAAAATTGAGGAGAATGGAAATTATGGAAAAAAATAAATAAATTGATTTTCACATAATCGAAAAATGTTCCGCGTAAAATTTAATTAAAATAAATTTGTATCGTACTTTATTATATGAATATAAATTTGCAGTATATTTACATGTACATATTATAGAAAGAGAATATATGAAAATTGAGAAATAATTTTTTTTCTGATAATTAGCTATTATTTTGTTAGAAAGGACGAAATGTTTATGAATTGTAATTAATTATAAACCATATGCACATATATATATATATATATATACATTGAAAAAAAATATTGGTTGCTGCAACAATTTAGATAGTAAAATATAGCATAGCATTTTTATATTTTTGGTTGTAGCAGCAAATTTTTAGTTGTGTTAGCCTACCTGCAATGTCAGTATATGATTTCGATAGACTAACGCAACTAAAAATTTGCTGCTACAACTAAAAACTCGTTGCTGCAGCCATATAAAAATGCTGCAGCAACTAATCTTTTTTTTCAGTATATGTATACAATATTAATAGTGGAAATGTCGCTTTCATTTCTGTATAAAATAGGTAGGACAATATAGATAGGACAATATAAGCAGAATAATCGAACAGAGGCAAGCCAATTTAAACAAGAAAATTTTTTTAATTCAATAACGATTTTAAAATTCAGCATTAATGTTCTGGCATTATATCTCAGAGTTCTACAGTTTTAAGAATCTTTGTGATATCGCTGAATTTTACAATTGCATTTAGTACTCAATTTTTTCAATTAATTTGGACGATCTAACTTTCAGCAGTTGTAAAAGGAACATGAAGCGTGTATACATCTTTTTTACATTGAATTTTTACATTCAACCTATATATATATATATATATATATATATATATATATATATATATACTAT
>NW_012130126.1:827111-831344 GCF_000143395.1 Atta cephalotes | reverse complement strand
TACTACTACTATATATATATATATATATATATATATATATATATATCAATCTATATACATTATATATATATATATATTTGAGAAAAAATTCACGGTATAATAGACTTCATATGATTATTATTACGTGACTTATGTGAATTAGAACTAACATCAAGTTCTGATGTGAAGCTGTTTGTATCTAAGCCGTTTCCTACTATAATTCCTCTTGTCAACATGCAAGTACAACATGCGCTTTTTATATTTTAATTTGTGAACATCTTGCGTAGTTACCGATAACATTTTTGAATTTATTATTTAACATTGAAAAAAATGACTCGATAGAGATCGAAATGTCTGTACAAAATTTAGATTGTTGATAAAAATAGTTTTACTCACATAATAACTTGAGTAATTTATAATCCTATATTATATTATTTAAGAAAATTTTTATCAAATAACAGAACATTAAATTTCTATAAAATGTCACTTTGTTTGCAATATGCAAATACATATATACTCTAACATTAACATAATGTATATATACGTTATATTGCTTTTGCGAGTTATAACTAACAAGCGCTTTTATCCTTCCGTTGTTCTCTTCACTACCCACTGTTATAATCCAGACATTATTGCATTTCCAACAGAGAGCTCAGAATGCAAGAGACGGCTTTTTATTTAACGTTTCACATTGCATAGTGATTTATGACGCTGCTAAAAACAAAAAGCGATCACCTGCGGATAAAAAAAGCAGTTGAAATGAATTACCTTTTGGATAAACTTCAAACAAACGTCCAACTATTTCGTGCCCTCGCACTCCTCGCGTGGCAAAACGCGCCGCATCGCGATGAGGATTGCCTTTCGGGCAATGTCTCGCGGTTGCGGATAATATCAAATTAATTCTTTCGCTGCCGTTTCATTTAATTTTGTCGCTCATGCGGATTACATCGTCGACGTTAAAAGGGATGTAGGCGATCGTTTGCGTTGGAAAGTAAAGGACTGGCGCGGCAAGTCGGAGGAAGCGGATCGAGAGCAACTTTGCACAGTGTACCGTGGGCATACCGGACTTTCCACGATTTTCTCGAATTGGAATTGGCAATGAAGCTACCTTGGCACCACAAGATAGCTTTCGTGGAGAAGCGACATGTAATTAATCCTCCAAATGGGCGGTAGAGTAACCGTCTCAAAAGAGAGAGTTTGGGTGCAGTATATGGTGTGTACGACCGCTGTCGAAGGATGCTAATAATATTGCAATATAATCGGGACGCTTTTTATCGATGTGATGCTTCGAAAGTTGATAATGCGAAAGGATTTAAAGAATTTAAAGGGCCGGAATAATGAAAGCCGACTCGGGACCGTTCTTGATTGATAATAAAAAATTTACTCTGTTTATAGATTTTTCAAGAGACGGACGATTAGAGAGATGTCGATGTTGCACCGTTGGTCCGAGCAGATGAACCACGCGAATCGATAAGTCCATTTTCCGGGATAGAAATTCGTAATGACGAATGATTGAGTCGCGACTCTTCTGAGATTTAGAGAAATCTCGATTTTCGATGAAAAAAATAAAATAAAATAAAACTGATGCCGGAAAATGCGCCATGACGTCACGCTCTAAGTCGCTAGATGACATCGCTTATCGCAATCCAAGATTAATGTCGTGTATCGCGACCGCTCTGTCGATTTTATTCAGGTACGATACGTTCTTCCGTGATTTATAAAGTACAAATGGAAGCAGGATTTACTGCTGCAGCTTTCCGTACGAGCCATGTTGTTGTTGAAAGTCATAGTGTTGCCGTAAGTCATCATATTTTATTACGTCGTTAATAATAATTGTGCAAAAGACATATGTTCGATGTGATGTTATTTATATAAACAAACAGACTTATACAGAAAGATTATACAGAAAGATTAAAAAAGTAATGAATTTTAATAATTAAATTACAATTGCATCACTTTTATAAAAAATTAGCAAAATCGATCTCCTTTCGTACAAATTTAAATCGAAATCTGCGATTAAGATATTTTGACTAAATATTGATTAAATATCACTATCGCGATTCTCCCAATGTGTAAACATTCATCGAATAAAATCGAATAATAATTGATATTGTAATAAAACATCATCATTATATTCAATAACAATAATTAAATTATCATTAATAATATCATTACACATTAAGGACTCTATTTCCTTTTAAAATGTATGTATATTAATGTAGATACTTCAATTGTTTACGCAAAATTTGTTATGCATCAAAACACTTGACGTTAATACAAGTAACCAGTTAATGTAATTAGTTAGCTAATTATAGTGCTGTTCGATTACGGGCTTTTACAAGGTTTATTAGCGGAAATGCGACTGTTTACGAATCTGTTACATCCATCAAAATACTTGACATTAATATATGAGCACAACTTTCTGTTAAGGACAATCGATCACGGGTGATATTCGATCATCGTGACGATACTTTACTATTTCTTTTTTCCCATACTTGTTCGAAGATCATATATTCTTGGGTATATGACGAGCCGAAATAGGAACGCTTCTACAGGGACTTTCCTTAGAGGGTTTCGCACAGAGGCATGAATAATACATCCTTTTGGAGGGATACGTTGGCTTTACTACTCATTCCCTGCTGACTTTAATGTTTTTCGGGAAGGAAGGGGTTTCCTTTTACGAGCCAATAACGAGGAGTTCGTGGAAGGTCGATACGAGGACGCGACGCCCTTTGTGTAATTGCAAAGCGTAATTTATTTACGGCACAGTCGTGGTGCACTTTCCTCGCGTTGCGTATTACGACATATTACTCTCCCGCATGTACGTGTTTAATATCAATCTCGCTACTTGATTAAATATCCTCATCGGACGCGATAGCGCGGAAATTACCCGCGGCGTTGTTCGATACGACTCGCATTAGGTGGAAAAAAATACCTGTGCAATTATCGCATCGCTTTTTTTTTTTTTGAGCCGCTCGCGTTAATAAACTGTAAATTGCAAATTTTATATTAATCACCAGTCATCAATCGATTTCCGTTCAATCAGCCTATCGTCAGTAATTTCCCTATATGTTCGTAAAAGGCTCGAAATGAATCTGTAACTTGTTGTAACACATGAAAAAAAAAAATTATACGGAAATGCAGAATTACAAAATTGAATTGAAAAATTAAATATCAGCAAGCAATGATAATCCAATTGAAGTAAATAACACTTTCTTAGTTTTAACTTTCACTTGTATCTAGATATAAATAAATTTTTATTTACCATTTCTATGATTTGTTTCAACATAAATGTCCAAATTAACACATGCACTTAGATAATAAACTAAATTGAAATCAAATTTAATATATTTTGTGAATTAAATAATTTAATTTCATTATTTTAGTTAAATTAATGACATATTAAATAGAAGCAGTGGCGACCTACAAACATAATTAAAAATAACTCAAATTGAGTATAATTTGACAAACAGTGGAAAGAGAGATATCATAGTATACGTTTTTTTAATTTTTAGATTCGCATACAGCAAAAAAACCAAACTTTATCTTTAAAGAGTTATTGTTGATTCTGAAATGTGAAAATTTTATTCTTTTTCTGTAATAATCTTTTTCGTCATTACAGAATCAACATCTTTTGACTCGTATTCCTGACTTTAAGACATCCGTCCGAGAGTTGCTACTGAGAATCTCCGATTGCCATTGTTGCTCGTTATCATATATTTTCTAATGATGTTTGTGTCGACTTGTGTCACTAAATGGCATCCACTGTTTATCTATTTATGGCCAATCTATATATTTTTGGAGGATCCGGAATAAAAAAGGGGAAGAACAGGGACCGTCATCGTTTCATACAGCTGAAATTCTTTTTTCTTGCGAGCCGCGTGAATTTCAGGAAGCGTTTTTGACTTGGAAGTGGTGTATATATTGAATATACCGGGGTTAAAATGGATAGCAAAACGTGCTTTACGCGGCGAAGCGAGAAAGAGGAGAAAGAGGAGGAGGAGAAAAGGAAATAAGAATTCCCTGTCGGCACCGGGAAGCTGCCCTCCCTCCGGATATTTCTTTCTCTGGCAGTCTGACAAGCGGAGAATTTTCATTCCGCGTGTGCGCGCGCCTTAGTATCTAAGGTAATATTCCTCCCGGCATCGGCTACTCTTGAGATATTAATTCTTAATCTGTCATTCTGAAGAGATCCTCGGTCGGTCGATCTCGCGCCAAGATTTTCTTCGCGCTCGACGCGATGCGGTTTATTAA
>NW_012130126.1:816348-818268 GCF_000143395.1 Atta cephalotes | reverse complement strand
TATATATATATATATATATATATATATATATATATATATAAATTTTGTATTAATATATATATAAATACAAAATTTAGCAATATTTGGACCTTACATAATTCTTTATTTATTTTTACTAGATAGTAAATTATTTATTAATTAGATTTTATAACTACAGTTTCGTCTTTACATTTAGGAAATCAGAAATAATGAGTAAGTATAATTAATGTATAATATATTTATATATATCATGTATACACTTCATTATATTGTACTTAAGTTATAATTGAATGATAAAACTTGTCTATTTCATCTGTTATATATTCTATTGCTACAATGATTTATTTATTATATTTGTACTTTTAATCATCAGGAACATTCTCTAGTCCCTAAAAAAAGTAATTAAATATGAATAAATAAAACCATTTAAATTCATATAAAATATTGTAGTAAATATATTAAGTTATTCTAAACAATAAATAACAAGAAAGAACTACGAGTCATTTATATCTAATAATAAGATCGGAATATATGTTCTAAGAATTTGAAATACATAAAAATCTGGCTTGTAGCCCTTTCTTGTTATTTATTGTTTATTATTATTGAGCCATTATAAGATTATTTTTATTTAAGTTACTCTGTTTTTCCATGGGGCTCCATCTATACGATTATCTCTTGTAAACATATGGCGATCCCACGTAGTTCTCAAATCTCTACGCATTGGCTGAAAAGAAAAGTCAAAGAAGTAACATTTCAATTCCGTGCGAACCAAAAAAGGAATTTGTATTACAAATTCTTTTGATCTTTTCCAAAGTTTTTTCTCATAATTTTAATTTGTTTAAATAGCATCAAAAAACTAAAGTAAAATGTAGTAAAGTATTTTTGTAAAGATTTTGCAACAATAAATATATATAGCTATAAAATTTGAATCATCTGAATTCCATCAAGTTCTGCAATTGTTAACGTTAATGCCCAAATTAACAAATTGAACATTTTATTTCTAAAAAAAATCTCTTTTTCATAATAAAATCGGAACAATCCTTAAGAAATAATTAATCTTTTTAGAATTTTCCGAGTGAAGATATACAAAATATATAGATATATAATTTTAAATATAATGCATATTAATTCAATAAGTTCTTGAATTTTATGAATTTAGTGTTATTATTGGCTAAATACATTTTATTATTACAATTTTATTTTTATAGAAATTTATTTAAAAGTAAGAAGTATGTTTTTAGCTTGGAAGTTATTAATATATTTGCAATTAGATTTCAGACGTTTTAAACTTACCTATTTACATTTTGTTTTTCTCATAAATTTATACCTCAAGGATAAATTATTTCTTAAGGATTGTTCCAATTGCTATGAAAGAGGAATTTCTTAGAAATAAAATGTTTAATTTGTTGAGTATTAACAAATTGTTACAAATTTACAGAGAGGTTATGTCATACATAACATTTGCATACTTACATTTCCCAGAGTGAATTGATTTAGATAATAAGTTACCCATTGAGGTAATATGGGTATCATGCCTATTATCACCATTGATGGAATTATTTCATACCACATGTTTGTTGAATTTTCACAAAATAATAGTAAATGATGGATCCTAAAAACTCTTACGAAATCAGATGTAACGTAACCTACAATCTACGCATGCGTCGATATACTGACAAAGATTTTCTGCAGGATTACGTTCAGATTCCCACCCGAGTGCCACTCAAGTATTACTTTACCTGACCTTGTCATTTACCGAACGTTAAACAAGGGTGACATGACACCCGGAAAATACCCAGATGGAAATCTAAACAGGAGCCAGGCTGCAGCCTGCAGCTGAATTTTTTTATCATTTTTCCTCTTTCTAGATTTAATCATATGTCTATCTCGTTTTAAATACAAAGAATAAAATAAAAAGAAAAATTAAAAATTCGGTTTATT
>NW_012130126.1:803233-805341 GCF_000143395.1 Atta cephalotes | reverse complement strand
ATATATATATGTATGTATATATATGTTCGAATATCTAATATTTTTATTGGTGACTATCGGTGACGCATTTCATTTTTATCAATGAGAGATCGATCCAGAGATCGGACACATGAAGCAGCAATGATAATCCGCATGATAATTGTAAAATAATTAAATAATATAATTAAGTTTAGCCGAAGCTTCCTCAGAGGGCCGTAGCAATCGGGCGAAGAACTCAGAAGTTCAGATTAGTTGAGGCGTTCAGATTGGACGCTGATTAGACAATAATTATGATGGATATGAAAAGGTCTAATCGACTATGTATCGAATCCAGTGATTAATTTTAGTCATTTCAATCGTGTAACTTTTTTCACATTCCCTCCAAATACTTTTATTTAGAGCATTCAGATAACGCTGATGCGAGAGATTGCGTCTTGGCCGGCCGGCGGTGACGCGATACGTGTTATCGACAAATATACATATCGTTTAAAAATTGAAATAAGGTATGTTATTGCGGGTTCTTTAGGCCTGTTTAAATTTACACGTGTTCACGATTTCTAAATAATTTCAACAGAATGGTACGTACATACGACAGTGATCTTGAATAATTTGTACTATCGACATAAAAATTACATTAGCTGAATTGCTGAGTCAAGATTTATCATCAAATAATTATACGACATGATGAGACATTCCATGTGTTATGCAATCTCTGTTGTGCTTTGTTGCAGGTCAAATTAGGAAATATTCAGCCACCAGAGATGCTGTTGCGGATATATTCATTGTGCATCTTAGGATTGGATCTCATGACACTCATTATCGGAGTGTGCTACACAATCCTGATCGCAGTCTACAGAATGTTTAGACCACCACAATTGAAAAATATCAACTATGAAGTGGCTATGGTAACATTGTTACAATCTACTTCTTGTCAATGCAAACCTTTTCATATTACAAAGGAAGGTCATAATTTAGGTCGTAGGTGCAGGACGTGGAATAGGCAAAGAACTTGCTCTACAGCTGTGTCAATTTGGTGTCGTGGTTGCTTGTGTAGACATTAATACAGAAACTTGCACTGCTACTGTGCAACGTGCTCAACAGTTACATGGAATATGTAAAAGCTATCAGTGCGACGTGAGAAATAAAGATGCAGTATGTTTAAGCATTTCTCTTAATAAATATAAATCATTTGGTCTCTGATATGTTATTAATATGTCGATATTAGGTTGTTCAAATTGTGAATCTTATTAAGATCGAATTAGGAAACATTACAATGCTTTTCCATTGTTGTGGTTTGCCCAGCCCACGTGCATTAATACAAGAATCGTCAGAAGTAAGAGACACTATGGACTTATCAGTCATCAGTCATTTTTGGGTGAGTAATAGTTTAATATCTTGATATAAAAATCTTAGTATAATCAATCTTCTTTCATAGTTGTTGGATTCAGTTTTGCCATGTATGCGACAAGCTGGTAAAGGCCACATTACGATTCTTTCATCCGTCGCTGGTCTTTCCAATGGATCTAGTGGTCGAGGAACCCGGGTTCCCTTATCTACTGCACAATTTGCTGTCCAAGGATTAGCAGAATCCTTGCATATGGAATTAAGACATTCAAATAGCAACATCATTGTTTCATTGGTTCATGTTTATCCTTTTATCGTTGGAATGGAAGTTGCAAAAGACATACGTTTTAGGTGTTCAATATTTGTAAACTATACATTTAATTTTTTTCTTATATGTTAGTTTTTATTATCATCTATGCGATTTTGAATTATTCTAATTTATAAAAAAACGCATTTTGCAGAATTCCGAGTTATTTTGGTACAATGCCTGCCGTAGAAGCTGCTAGACAAATTTTAGATGGTGTTCGCCGAAACTACGCGGAGTTTAGTGTACCAGGATATTTGCTTTATCTTGGACATGTACTTAGGTAAATTCGCTACTTATATACGTTCTCTATTCGTATACACAAGAGGAATGATCTAATGTAAGTTTCTTATATTTTTAGGATTCTTCCAAAAAAGGCATCTTTTATGTTACGCGATTTGTTAGACACTGGAGTTGATTTTGCGTAATGTTAATATATATATATATATATATATATATATATATATATATATATATATAT
>NW_012130126.1:792286-798240 GCF_000143395.1 Atta cephalotes | reverse complement strand
TGAATTACATTTGACATAAACTGTGGTCTCATTTTAGCAATTAATGCTAAAGATCCCATACATGTCATTAAATTGACGCTGCTAACATGTGGAGATCCATGAAACTTAATCAACAAATCCATAACGTGATTTGCTTCTTCCTCCAATTTTCGTCTACGAGCTATTTTCAATGTTAGTGGAATATCCTCGAGAGAGAAATCATCAGGCTTTTTTGGACTGTCGGGATCTGGATATGTCTGTATTAAAATAACGCCCTCAAGAAACTTTACAGCTTGTGTTCTTATTCTGAAATGTATTTTAACAGCATTAGGACCATTCCAAATGAAGAGATTATTTTTGATTATTTTTAATCATTCTGCTCACCCATCATTGTCACTGTCAATCATATTAATAATTTGAACTTTAAGAGCACTTAGCTGTGTCCATGCTAATTCCATATCTGTCGTAACAACAGTAGCACTAGCAATCCACTTGAGAACAGCTCTGAGAATTCTGCCACTGGCTCTAAGAGCACGTTTAGCTACAACCGATGTTTCATCGGATGCTAATCTAAGGAGTATTTGAACTGTACGAGGGATTACCTCTGGATATTTTATTCTGAAAAAATCAGTTATGAAATATATTGTTATTGAATGTATACTTCCTCTATAAACAAAATTGCATCATGAAAAAAATAATTGTTGATAATAACCCAGATTCTTCGATAAATCCTGTAATGGTCTTTCTAACTTCAGAACTTCTATCTACAGAGAATTGTAGAATGTCATTTAAGTAACACTCTAACAGATGTGGCTCCTTATTCAATAAAAGTTCCTGTACTTTACATATGTTTGTGATTTTAATGTCCTCAGCAATACTTATGGAGGCCTCATTTAACCACTCAACGATCTATATAAGAGAACAGAAGATATTAAGAAAAATTATATTTCAATAATAAAATTTTTTTCAATTATTGTGATATAACATATGTAAATTAGAAATAATAATTTAGATTATTTTTATATCAGATTAAAATTCACGCTGTGAATTTCATGATTATTTTTTGCTCATGGCAGAGTAAAGTGTATTTCATAAAATAATTGAAATAATTCTTTCTCATAAGAATTTTAGGGCGTTTTCCATTTAGTGACATAAGTGACATGACCGTTGCTCTATCTTTTTTGGCATTCTATGAATAATAAAGAATATTGGTGTCGACTTGTGTCACCAAATGGAAAGCATGCATACATTTATATAATATTATAAATATATTAATAACAATTTTTTACTGACTCCGTAAGCGATGCAAAAAAAATTATACGCATTTTTGATTTTACAAAGTTTGTCATCGAGGATACTATATTTTTAAAGGTATGGATTGCGAAAGTAATCATTCTTTTTTTTATATATAAAAGTATCTATACGGCAAAATCGCTGTTTCGCCATTAATGGACGCGTTGTTGTCGAGCAAACGAGGTAAACGGAATTTTGAGGTTAACTGTTCACTGACCAAATCGCTCGGTCCCTTTTCAGCCTCGGATCTTCTATGTAAACGTGGATCCATCGTATTTATGTTAAACTCAAAGCGATAATCGTACGAGGAGATACGTGCGTGCAGAATCTAACGTCTGCAGAATTTATACGCCCAAGCGTGAATGTATCTCGAGCTACATATGTCTCAGAGATTTTTTCCTCCGACTTTACGACAACGCGATATTACGACAAACGAGTCGAGTTTAAGTCTCGTTTAAGCGTATAATATCCTCAACGATCCGGTACGAATATGTATCGTGATTTGGAGGTATTAACAGCAAGTGTTCCGTGATGCGTTACGAATTCGATTTTGTCGCCATCTTGGCATTTTAACTGTCACAATAGTAATGATATGATTCTCCTGCGATTTAGAGGAGAGATTTTCAATGTTATTTACAATTTTACTCTATATTTTATAATTATATATGTATATATTTTATAAGTATGTATTTGCAATATACAGGCGTATGCATATGGATTATTAAGAAATTATAATTGCTCAATGCATGAAATTGCATATTAGTATATAGACATATTCTCTAGAGCGCATTCTTCCTATCTACTTAGGATACAGCCAACGCGATGCTGCAAACTCTTTGAAGCATTTTTTGATTGGTTAGTTTGTAAAATTCTTTCTTCTAATTGGTCCATCAAATGCTTCAAAGCATTTTTTTTCAAAGCATTTGTAGCGAGACTTTGACTACAGCCTTATTCGCGGATCATGATTGTTGATTTTGAATATTTTTCTTTTAGGAGACACACGTGTCATTCTATTTTTGTTATTATTTATTGAATGTCAAGGCAAATACAATAACGTTTGTGTCGAGTGCGTCTTTCATGAAAGGAAAGTAGTCTATTTGAGAAACGACGTTTTCTCTTTGAAGCAGCTGGAGGTATGTTTCGTAGTTTGACATATCGATATTTGACGAATAACATAATAATAAAATAAAATACATAAAAGTATATCGTAATTAATAATAATTAGTAATAATGATATAGTAATAATATTTCATAAACAACCAACAGTCATGATGTTCAAACATTTAAGACGCAGTTTCATGCTGACGTTAAAGCTCATTTTTAACAAATAAGTTATCCTGATCAAAATTAACGAATAGCAAGCGTTCATTTTGATCACATGACTCGTTTTGTCGCTCATAATAACCATCTACATGAAAAGGTACCTTTAAACATATCACATTTATATATAGTATTCTATATAGAACATATATATATATAGGGTGTTTCAAAATTCTTGTCCGCGAAGTATAAGATGTGATATTTCATGCTAAAAGAAACAATTTATTTTATAGATTTTCAATTGATTGATTTTTTGAAAATATATATTAGGTGTACAACTTTATTTCCGCCGTTTTTTTTCCGAAATTCGAGACTTTATTGTAAAAAACTGGTTATACATTTATGATTCAAAGTATTGTCCATCGCTGGCCACTACTTTCTCCCATCTTTCGGATGTGTACGAATCCCGCGTCGAAAAAACTGGTCATCTTTTGAGGCTATCCACGAATTGATCCAATTTTTTACTTCTTCATAAGACCGGAAGTGCTGGTCAGCCAGGCCGTGTGCCATTGATCGATAGTCAGAGGGAGCAACGTCTGGAGAATACGGCGGGTGGGGTAGGACTTCCCATTTCAACGTTTCCAAGTATGTCTTGACCACTTTCGCAACATAGGGTCGAGCATTGTCATGCTGCAAAATCACTTTATCGTGTCTCTCGTTGTATTGCGGCCATTTATCTTTCAATGCTCGGCTCAAACGCATCAATTGCGTTCGATACCGATCGCCTGTGATTGTTTCAGTCGGTTTTAACAGTTCATAATACACTACGTCGAGCTGGTCCCACTAAATACAGAGCATGACCTTGGACGTCAAAATCATCGTTCTTGAAGCGTTGAAACCACTCACGACACGTTCTTTCACTAATAGCAGCCTCACCATAAGTATTTGAGAGCATTCGATGAGCCTCAGCCGCAGATTTCTTCATATTGAAGCAAAAAATTAAAACCTCCCGCAAATGACGAGAATTTGGCTCGTAAACTGACATTTTCAATCGAGAATAACTTTATGATGCAGACACAAATCGACTAATGTTTTTATGGGGTTATGTTGACAGATGCTCAAGTTTATTGTATGATGTCTATGATCTATTTATTTCGACTACCACTTACCGCTAAAGCCATCTATAGGAAAACGGCGGAAGCAAAGTTGTATACTTAATATATAAAAATATATATAATTGAATATAATAAATTAAATATAAACTCCTTAAAAGCGCAAATTAGAAAGCGCAAATTAATGCAACTTTTAAGGAATTTATATTTAATTTATTGTATTCAATTCTAGATAATCTGTTGTTTAGAGATAAGTAATATATACTAATAAATAAAAATTATCTGCGGCTAATTTGAGGGGACGTCATAAATATAGAATATTTATTCTATAATATAAGGTCAACATTATGGTACAAATGTTTTAAAGAATTCTTTGAGCAGTCAAGTAAAGTTTTTTTCTTCTAATTGTCGATGCTTCGAGGCACAGTGCTTTGATTGCTCTTAAAGAATGTCAAGTTGTAATGTCGTAATTCATTGACCTTCCAGATATATTTAAAACTTCTATCTTGCGTTGATAGGAATGGTTAATAAAAACGAAAAAGAAGAAGTCTATGCATAGCCAGGCCCGGCAACTGTAATGTGAAATCGTGGAGCACTCTTCACTCAAAATTGAGAGTAGTGTGGAAATCCAAGGGATCCAAGAGTTGGATTAAAAATCATATATAAATTTTTTAAAATGTATGCAGGTGTCAATCGATATTCGTGGCAGTACAATTGCGCGCATAGCAGAAATTGAACTTTTATAGGAATCATTTACTGACTGTAATCGTATGCTATATGCCGTTATCTGCAAGAATTGATAATCACAGTTGAACACATTCCTCTATTACAATTGAAAGAGAAGGGAATACTCGAATGTGATTAATCAATTCTTACAAATTACGGTTACGGCCAATATAAATCTCTTACCGACAGACGCGTTGCAATTGTAAAAAAGGGACGGGTAACAAATAGCGCAAAATAAATAAAAAATAAAGTAAGGTCATTTTTTACTCCTCTGTCCTTTCATTAGTCAAAAATTCCACACTCACGGGCGAAATAAGTTGTCGGCCCTGTGCATAGCAACTACGCAGATGAGAGCGTGAAGGAAAATATTCTGACTGTAGACATGATGTCAAGTACTCATGAGGAGATCATCTGTGGGGAATCGTCGATGGAAGTTAATATGTTGAAAATTTTATGTGTGGGACGCGTTTGCCTTGATATCGTTCACATGTGCTTGCAATTTCCTTCGGAAGATTCTACTCAAAGGTGATTTTGATTTTTTTTAAAGTTAAGGTAAAGTTAAGGTAAATATCTCAATAAGACTAGACATGACATGTATTTATGGGATATCCGGACACATACATAAATTTATTATAATATTAATCTCAAATGCTTTTTTCAATGCTTTTTTTATGTTATAATGTTATAATTTAATTGTTCTTGAAGATTTCTCATAATTCTTCACAATAAAATTATAATAATATTATATTAAAAAAACATGAGATTAATAAAAATCAGGCTTAGCGAATTGACTCGCCTCAGCTCGCCGGTGGAAATTTCCGTGTGCAAATTTCGAGTGGGGAATAGAAAAATGAAATGGTGACAATTGAAATTTGCCGCTTTTCCGTAATTTTTACTGACAAATTCATTCGAATGTCTACAAATTAAAAAAATTAAAGTTGTACTACTATCATAAATATCGATAGCAATGCACAATATTTAAAACAATTTACGGTTGCTTTTAATTCAATTCTTGGATTTCTTGAGTCGAATTTCCATATTAAACTTTTTGAATGTGGCTCCACAATTCCACGCTATAAATGCTGACCATAATAATAATATAAAGAAATAAAGTTTTGTGTAAATAGGTATATATCTGATCACTGAGATGTTTGCCTTAATTTAAATAAATTTGTCGCGTGAGGAAATACAGTAAATTCATTGTTCACGGTCTTGGTAAATATTAATATGATATCTAATATTTAAATATTTACATAATTTCAATTAAGATTATATTGAAATGTGTTCCATTTGGCGTTCACAATGCTTGTGAACATTATTCGTTCTTGTATAATATTTAATAAATTGTAAAGATGAAATGAGCATTGTGAGTGGAACGTCTTGATAGTAATGATCGGATCTCTGGTTATATGTGGACTGAGCAGTGATTACATTGGTATTCAATCTATAATAGATGAATTTAATTGCGATGTCAACAGTTGCGATGTTAACATATTTTGTTATCAGAAACATATGCTAATCAGCTTTGAACAGTAACCTTGTTTTTATTATTATATGTACACATATATATATATATATATATAT
>NW_012130126.1:783422-788520 GCF_000143395.1 Atta cephalotes | reverse complement strand
CTCTCTCTCTCTCTCTCTCTCTCTCTCTCTCTCTCTCTCTCTCTCTCTCCCCCCCCTCCCACTCACAAAGCGGTATCCAGATGTGTATCTAGAGTGTTTAGAAATTCAACCGACAAACTTTCAGAAATTGTCGAGGGTCGGGGGTACAAAAAGATAATTTTATGCAAATATCCGGACATTGCGTGCGTGCGCGCGCGTGTGTGTGTGTGTGTGTGTGTGTGTGTATGTATGTGCTAATCATATTTTTCCCTTCCTTCCTATAATCATTCAATAAGGAATGAATTACCTGGAACTGCGGATTTTGTAGGGCAGTAAACTGTCCCATAATGTATACTAAAAAATGCTGCTATAGATGAAACCGACACAATATGACCGTGATTCTTTTCGATCATACTAGGTAAGAATGCTTTCAATGTCTAAAAGTAATATTACTTTATAAATAATAATTTTCGGAAGCTCATAACCGCAGCACAGACTTTTGCATAACGCATAGTGTATAAGCGAATCAACTAATCAGAATCTTTCCTTTTCTCCAATTTCATGAAAAAGAAGAATTTCGATTAGTTCCCTTATGCACTGTGCATTATGCAAGAGAAAGTCTGTGCTATGACCATTAATCATATACTGATCTAAATCATTTAATTCATTTTATTTACAAATATAGCAAGCTGATGCAATATATCCGTTTCTAAAAATCAATTATAATAACGGCTTCTTATGTCTTGTAACTTGTAATTTTTATGTCTTTTCTCTTGATATATTACTTACCCAATAATGCGCTATCACGTTGACGTTTATGCCATGTGTAATTTCATCAGGACTTTGATTCAGAAAAGATTTCATAAACACTACGCCGGCATTGTTAATTAAGATAGTTACGTCACCTACTTCTTCTTTTACTTTTTTGGCTATTCTGAAAACTTCTTTTTCATCTGCTACATTACATCTGTAAAACACACAGATTCTAATTAGAATTGATAATTTAATAGGCATTCACATTATATCTAGGTTGTATATTATATCTAGGTTGTATTCCACGAAGTATTGTTATATAAATTTACCGATACGCATACACAGAGTCATTTCCTTTTTTTTAATATCGTTCATTGTTTCATTGTTATTTTCTTCATTGATATCCCAACATACTACTGTTGCTCCTAACGAAGCATAACCAATCGCTAATTCCTTTCCGATACCATGACCTGCGCCCGTTATCTATGATAATATATAAATACAATTTAAATTATAATTATGACATATTAACTTTTCGTTTAAAATAGCATAATTTCAAATTTTCATCTTGCTTTAAAATGAAATAATGAACTTTTGTTTAATAAAATACGTATTTTATTAAACAAATGTAAATGAAAACAAATGTATTAAATAGAGTGTCTCAGTTTAAAGTCTAGAATACAAATCTTTCTATTTATGTTTACATGACATTTTTTGAAATAATATTTATTATTTATAGTAATGAAAAAAGATAGATAAGATAAATGTGAGAACATTTGTTAAAGAAAATATTAATTTGTTGAAATTCAATTATGGAAAAAATTTCAGAAAGAATTAGAAAAAAATTACAAAGCTTAGGTAAATCACATAGAATATACATATTTTTTTTTATAAACTGTGTATATATTAAAATTTTTATACGCACCAAAACGATTTCATTAGCTATGCTCTTTTTCTTTATTGGTCTTATTAATGTGTTTATATCGTGAAAAATATAATATAGAAATTTCAGTATAAGCAATAAAATCTCTGTTAAGAGCAAGATATATTTTACTACGGTCATGATTGCCTAAAAAACAATTTTTTTAAATAAGATCTAATATCGATTGAAAATATATGTTTATTATATATTTTATTAAACTTTATATTGTTATATGATTATGTGTTATATGATTATGTATATTTTGTAATTGTGTTGTATAATTAAATGATTATATAACTTTATTTTTCAGTTTATTGCTAAATAAACATATCTAATAATAGCATATATTAACAATAAGGAAAAAAATCTTAAAGCTCAAAAACTAAAATACAAACGTTTTTATATGTTAATCAAAATATTGTAACTTATGGGCTTCTTATACGTATGCAACGTTTACCTCAGTGTTTATAAACTGCCATGCATTCTGAATGTCCTTCTTCAATTTCCATACATCGTAACAGAAGATTTCATCGGCAATCAGTTATAACTGTGTAGTCATCAAATAGATCCGTAATCGCCAGTTGATGACAACTGATGGCGGTGAAATCTTATAAAACACTATTCGCGCTATGCGGATGCAAATATTACCAACGCTGTTTTTAGAGCCAATAGCACGATAGCGTTAGCAAACTCCATGAACGATCCTAGCGTAGCGTTGGTAGCGTTTAACCAGAGAGATATATTCGTCGATGTTAAGTTAATGTAGGGAATTCTGTTTTCTATCATCAACCAAACTTTATAATTAAAATTTTTAAGATTTTGTAAAATATTTGTAACGTAAATTTTTTATTTTCTTGTAGTAAGTAATAGAACGCAATCTCAATTGCAATCTCTATGATAGCTTGTCGCTAGGCCGAAGTGAACAATGTAAACTAGATTAAAAAATTAATAATTACATTAAGTAAATTAATCAGATAAAAGGAAGGACCCTTGAGTATCCTTCCCATCATTATCGATTTCAAGAAGAAGAAGCATATCTAATAAAGACCTTAGCATCTGCTTAAGGAATACCCTGCCGTGTTATATAGTAACTTTTTTCCGCAATAGTAAACGGGAATTAAAAATTGTCAGTAACAAGATACCTCTGACTTTCACGTTTATAATGAAATCAAATACACAAGTTGAACTTCACAGAAACTTTGAAAAGTTAAAGATGATACACAAGAATTACGTTCACTCCAATCTAGTGGCAAGCAATCAGAGATTAAACTTGAGATTACATTCATACATTATGATAAAATTAGAAATTCATACATTACGTATGTTTACTTTACGAAATTCTAAGAGAGAAAAGTTTGGTTTTCACTCTCCACTCGAGAACAGAATCCCTTCAAACATTAATCTAACTTTGACCAATGTTAAACGCTACTAACGCTACGCTAGGGTTGTTTACGGATCTGTAAACGCTAACGCTAACCAATATACTATCTCGGAACGAACAGCGTTGTATTTATTAACGCTATTGCAGCTCCGCGAACAGTTTGTAGCGCTAAATAGTGCGAATAGCGTCTCTCCGAATGATGTGGAAGTTAAATATAATAAGTTTAAAATATGCAGTAAACATCGCATGTAATATGTAAAAGCAGGATTGAAAAAGTTACTTAATTACAAGTTACTTTTTGTTACTGTAAATTGAATACAATAAGTAAGTTTGAGTATTTTATTTTATCATTTGCTCCAATTTTGTATTACTGTTTATACTCAATTTTTGTAACAAATACATATATAATGTAACCTAAAAAATAACTTATAAGTAACTTGTAAAGTAACTTTTTCAATCTTGCATAGAAGTCAGAAAATCATTTATGATGCAAAAAATGCTTATATCTCAATAATGGTTGAATTTTCGATCTATGTTCACTAAAACTTTTTTACTCAGTATAGGTGTAATGTCTGTCATATAAATGCTAAATAATTTTTAACTCTATATAATACAATAGAAAATTTGTAAATAATATTTTATTTATATTTACATTTATTATTGGTGCCATTAAAAACAAAATTTGTAAACAACAGGCGTTAAATTAATTCATTAATCTTGAATATAAATGATTTTTATTATTATTTATATCTCTAGAATATTATTTATATATATATTATTTATATATGTATTGTATTAGGTCATTGCATAATTTCTGTTTTTTTTTATAATATGTTATGTATTTCATAGCTGCATAGTAACATTTGGGATAGAAAGATATTCTGATAAATGACATTTTAAATTTTAAAAATAATTTTACAGCTATCACTTGATAGCTGATAGCATTAGACGCTTTTGTTTCTATTCGATGTGTGTGATAAAAATTTTGCAAATGAACAATTGAAAATGCTTTTAGACTTTCAATACATAACACTTTTTAGACTTTCACGGATATTATCTTCAAAGATACCAAAAAGTTTGAGGTTATCACTGTTTGTTATTAAAATAATATCTAGTAGTTTATCTTCCATACACACACACATAATTTTGTAAATCAACTTTGTAAACTCTTCACAGTGCAAATGTTCGGTGCTCGATTTATAAACTTTCTAAATATTTTTTATTGCGACGCTAATAATTACTTTTTTCTTAAACACATATAACTATAACACATATAATTATAACACAACATAATAAAATTTTAAAAATTTTAAAAATAAATAGAAGATTATCGCCGCGTTTTCATTTATTGCTAAAGTCAACGTTTCGTAAATCTTGTCGTTCACTTCATCAAGGCAAGAAGCGCTCAAGTATTACTTCGTTTTCTGGTCAAGGTATTGGATTGTTCAGAAAGTTTGTGCCAACTAATTATAATTTAATGTATACTAAAATTTAAATCTTCTGCGTTTCAATTTTCCTTCAACATTGGTACGAATTTTCCAGACAACCCAATAATATTTTTCGCAATAAATTTATTTACAGTTTTTCAGGACATCTTTTTAATGATATCGGATTGAGTATCAAATTATTAAAAATTTGCTTGTCCATTTAATTTAATTTGTGATATTATTAATTATTAAGTAATTTAATTGCGTTTATAAGTCTGGAAAACCAATTCGGCGCGCAGTTCGAATGATTACAAACATAGTATATATATATATACACACATATAGTATATTATACATATATAAATCACATTAAATTATTTAAAGAGCTAGCTTCGACTGTTGTAAACTTTAATATTCTTACTTGTTGTGTATTTACATTATGATCTTAATAAATCATTCATTATTGTGAAAATTGTTACAAGACAATAAAACAAGATATTAAAAAATGTGCCTTTTTCTCAGTGCTTTCAACAATTTGCATGATGTATCCATGCATCTGATTTGTATTATTCGATAATTAGATATGAAGTTGATGAATTTCCTCATATGATAAAAAACTGATTCTACCTGATTCAG
>NW_012130126.1:756374-769645 GCF_000143395.1 Atta cephalotes | reverse complement strand
AAACTTAAGGTTACGTTGTTATGTTACCGTTACTTTTTTTACTTTACTTATAACGTAGTTAGTAGTAGTATAGTATATATATATATATATATATGTGTGTGTGTGTGTGTGTGTGTGTGTGTGTGTGTGTGTGTGTGTGTGTGTGTGTGTATATGTGTATATATATATATATATATATATATATATGTATATATATGTATATATGTATATGTATATGTATATATTTTTTGAAGTGGAGTATAAAATTGTTCAGTTTATGACAAAAAATTTTTCAAACAAATACTTTGATTTGAATTTTCCAAATTACGAGATTATATTTTAACTGCCTTTCCAGACTGCTGTGTAGAAAGTAGAACATGTTTTCTTCCAACAACGAAAGTGAGAACGAACACGCGACAAGCTTGACTATACCTACCTAATTACAGATGTTTGCAATGATCGATCGGCTGCGTAACCGCTGTACTATATATTTATATTTAAAATATGTATTCGTTTTTCCCATTCAGGTCAAGTCCAGCACGAGAATCAGTTATCGAATATAGGTAAAGATAAATTTAACTGTATAGATTAACTGTAGATATGGAATACATGTGTCTTGGCAGATATTCAGACGTGAACTGTCGGTTTTGCGAAATCTTAAACTTGATTTCAGGGCCGTACTTATAGAGTTTTCACAACATGTTTATATAATATAACATTATATAACCAGAGAATTGTATGTGTCTTCCATTTGTTTGAATTTGAATTTTTAATAATCGAATATTAATGTGTAGAGAATAGCAATAGATTAAATAGACATATGTTAGAAATATATTATGTAAAAATTTGTTAGAAGTATGTTATGTAGAAATTTTAATAAATCGGTATCGATTTGCTATGAACTCTATTAAATGCCTTGCAGTTTATTTAAAAAAACGAAATATATAATGCTATAATATATTTTATGACTGAAAATTATTTCAATGTTAAATGAATTTTAAAAACATTATTTAATTGTCATAAGTAAAAGATAGAATAAAAAATGGTCTTATTTTAATGTCTTGTAGGTGTATATAAAATATATCTTTACTGGATAAAGATAAAGAAAGATAAAACAAATAAAAATATTAGATTTTTACATATCGTTTGTGTCTTATTTTGAAGAGTTATTAAATTAAATTAAATAATATATTTAATAAAAGACATTTAACTTTCATTTCGAGAAAAGAAATCATATTAAAATCTAGAAATTTGAGGACAAATAACGCTTCAACTGTATTATAAAATTTTAATAAGAACAATAAATAAATTATATAAATTAGGAAAATTCAATAATAATAATTATTTGTAATTAATAAGGCAAAAGCGGAAGACAAAATATTGGCAGGTTTTAGAGGTTGATAGCACTGCTAATCGTTATATTCTATTCAACAGTTATATCCTGTTGTATAACTGTATATCAAAATTATTTTTCTATTCATCATTTCGTGTGTACATTCACTTAAAAAACGGACCAAAATTTAATATAACTTTGTAATAATTTTTAATAGCGACAACACAGCAAAATATCATTGTATATTAGGGAATAATTAAAATTTCAATTCAAATTAAATTTTAAATATTTTTTGACAATTTTTTTATAATTATACTGTAAAAAAAAATGTTTTTTTTTGTAAAAATCTGTAAGACAAATTATAGAAAACTCAGAAGGAAAATAAAGTATAAACTTTAAATTTTAAAACTTTGTTTTTTCTCTATCTTATCTTAATTTTTTGAATAAACGCCTACACTGAAGAAGTCGTTATGCATATTAATGCCTCATCATAGAACCATTTAAAATAAAAGTTGTAAATTTTAATATAGATGTAGAGAATGGAAAATTAGAAGGGGAGAAAGGTGAGATAGAGGAAGTAGAGGGGAAAAGAGTGGGAGGGAGAGAGAGGGGGGAGAGAGACAGAGAGAGAGAGAGAGAGAGAGAGAATTATATAAATGATACAGTGTAAAACGTGTATATTGTGACTCGCAACTGTCAAGATCGTTGTCCGTTTTTAATTTTATATCATCAACTTTACAATGTACATGTTTTATATTGTATTATTTTATATAATTTTATCTGGATATAACTTTATACTGCACTATTCTCCTGCATACGTAATTTTGAGGCCTCCATGAGACGATCAACATATTAACTAGCCATGGGAAAATGTATGTGAGATAATCAAAGGTTCCTACGTGCGCGGATTGCATAGCAAAACTCATTGATTTTGATGACTTTGTGTAATTATATTGTTATACAATTGTGTTTTTATAATTATGCTGATTAAAATTTAACATTATATATAAAGAATAATTATAGTGCTATTATATAAAAATTTTTTAAGCAATAAACGAAGAATTATTGAATATAAATTTTGATAATTTTTATTTTTACAAAAGTCTGTTAAAGGGATAATATTTGTTATAAAATAATAAAAAAGATAAAATTTTATTTATCCGATCGTCGCTCATAACTCCTGCTTACTATAACGCTTTAAACTTCTTTCAATTTGTTTTAAAGAAAAATTAGTAGAGCTATCTAAGTACTCCAAGAGTTAATTATTTCAGAATATAAAATTGAATGCATGCATAGACAGAGTATGCCTTTGTCTTTAAAGCTAAAAACTGGTCCAAGATTTCAAACATTTTTGATGGAAATAAAAATTGGAGTGTAATATAATATTAAAATAAAAGTCAAATATAATATTTATACTTCTTTTACATTTCGTTTTTTGTTTCAATTTTTTTCGCCTCCTAAGTTTCGTTTGCGCTTCTATTATTCTCTCATTACACTCGACTTATGCTCCGATTTTTATTTTCATCAAGAATATCTGAAATCTTTTACCAGGGACAGAAAAAATTTTAAACAATTAAATTCTTGAACAATTGTGGATACAAGCAACGATGAGATACTATTAAAGACGGCCAATCATTTGAACTGTTTATATAAGTGATTAAGAGCCAATTATTCCATCTTCTTGAATTATGTGGTAAATTATCTACTGAATAAATAAAAAAATAAAAGAGTAAGACAGCTAAAGTTTATCGAAAGGTGGAACAATCTAGCCTAATAAGTAAGTCTAATACGTAAGAAATACTAGTACTAATTTATAATTTATTAGTTTTGTAGACATATATATGATTAAACTTAATATATACATATAAATTCGATTTTTAAAACTGTAATTTTAATGTTATTGTCCAAGTTTGATTATCAATACACTACTAAATTCATTTTTATTATATAAATGCTATATAAACAATATGCATACTTGTAATGCTATAATATCTTATATATTGTCGCAAAATTACAAAGTTTTTCGCAGTTTATCATTTCTATATAATAAGCAAATTTATATCAATTGTAATCAATCAGTTATATCAATTGATGATGTCATTGTTCTTTAATTATCTTTGGACTCCTCGAGTCTGATCACGAAAATTTATTTAAGGCTGGCTGTCTTTAATTAATGATATCTCGTCGATACAATGAACCACAACGTTCAGTCATGAAGATCTTATTATTTATATTAGTACTAGATTGATAAGTCCAGATCCTTATGCAGATATACTTTGATATACAGAGCATAATTGATAAAAAAAAAGATAATAAGAATAAATTAAAAATCCCATAATTCATTTTTCATCAAAGCGCTCGATATTAAAATGTTAGTGTTTGGATAAGGATCCGGGCTAAAGGCTGACACACAAAAAAAACATAAATATAATAATAGACAAAAGTAGTAAGATGTTAGTAGTAAACAAATCAACATTTTGAATTTGTTATTGCTTATGTTATTATCTTTATGGTTTTATTATTTTACTATGATTAGCTGATTTGTTTAGACTCATATAACACATAGAAAAACTTAAGCACGACTGCCACACATTTTTCGTAAAATTAAGTTAAGACGCGAGGTAGGTAACAATTTTTTAATGGATTATATTAGATTAATTTAAAAATTAATTTTCTCGAGATCTTTAAAAAAAATCATTAATTTATTTAAAGTATAAAAATACCAAAAAAGCATACAACAAAATCATTAAAAATTTGATAAAATAAATACATTTTTCATAATAAGAATAGAAAGCAAATTTAATCTTTCTTCATTATAAATTACGCTTCGCTAGGAATTATCGATCTTGTCTGATTTTAAATCATTTATAAATAACATTATTTCAATGCTTAACTAAAAAAAAAATTTTTTCTAAGAAAATTTTTTCTTATCATTATAGCTCATTCAGCATTAATCTGGAGACATGGTGTCTCTATGCTAAGCGCAGCGATACCATAATATGGCACTTCTCTTTTACAAATTACTTTTGCATGAAATTTTTTAAATTTATTCCATAGAACTTTGCAAAATTTGTAAAAAATTTTAAAATTTGTATCCGCGATGTAAGTTTATAAAAAAATCTCATTTAAGATCAGATCTTATTTAAATAAACAATCTAAAAAAGTAAAGATTTTAAGCATTTTGAGTCATTTTATTATGATCATTTTCAACAAAGTTGCACTCCTCTCTCTTTTTTAAAAAAAAAGATTTGTTTATTTTTAACAGAGTAAATGATCTCTTAATTTTTTGGCGTAGTATATTATTATTGATACTTGCAAAAATTCCAAGGTTGGCAACGTTATCTCATAAATATAAATCCGTTACCGTATTTTTTCTTAAATAACTTATTCTCGTTACTTATTATTGATTTGCAAAAGTAACTCATTATCGTTATCATTACTCAATTATGACGAATCGTTACATTTTCGTTACTTTTTTTTTCTTAACACTAATAGAATATTGTATGCAGATTTTTTTCGGTAAATATAAAAATGATGTGAAAATTTTATTTTTTATTAGAGGACTATAGCTTAAAAAATATATGCCCATAGTAAACATTGTGTATTATTTTCATGAATGAAATAGATGCTGTCATATTATATAATATATATTGCATTTTTTGTAATTTTTATACTTAAATAAATTAATTTTTTGTATTATTTTTAATAAGATATCTTTAAATTATACATTTTAATTCTTAATACATATACAATACATATACATATACATTAATTCTTAATACACATACAATTTTTTTTGCATGATGGATCGTTTGTTGTGGGTTAATTTCCATAATTTTTGCAAATATAACAAAAATTACGAAGATTCTTATATATATTTTAACATTTTTAAAAAACATGAATTTATATATTCAGAAAAAAAAGAAAGAATATTTAGCATTATTTAGCCAGGTGCAGTATTTCGAAGAAAAGAAACAAGATATGAACAACTCATCATGAATATTCTAAGGATAAAATTATATTATAATAAAAAAATAATATCGTAATATTTGTAATCTGCATTATACACATATATTTAATTTGTGAGATATGACACAGAAAAAGTTTTAAGAAATTAAATATACTGTAAAGATTATATCTGAATCAATCTATACGTGTAAACCATGAATACAATGAAAAAAAGGCGTTCTGATTTAGCCAATCAGATTGTTAATGTTTCATCTCTGTTTTCTATAGTTACGACTAAACTTTTACGTTTTAGAAATAAAGTAACGATGAAAGTAATTAGTGAAATCGTTACTTCAAAAATGTAATTGCGTTACCATGAACATTATTTAGAAGAAAATGTAACGTTATTACCGAAAAAAGTAACTGGTAACGATAATGACATTACAAATAACGCGTTACGTGCCAACCTTGCAAAATTTCTTTGTTGCACAAATTTCTTTACATAATATTTATAATTATACACATAATATTTATAATTCTTTATCCTCTTTTTCTTTATGCGCATTAGATTAAAGTGCAAAACATAAAAATCTTCTCCAAAATTTACATTATCAAATTGTATTATGTTATTTGTGTATCTCTCGTATATGCTATTTGTAACATAATTACATATATATAATTGCATATGTATAAAGACAATGGTTATATTATTAAACGATCATTATACACACCTTATGCTTTATCGTATAATAAATATAAACATTAATAATATATAGAATAACAATATCTGATAATATAACAACAGCTTCGTTTAGTATTATAAATGCAATTATACCAATTTTCTTATTAATTAAGCAGAACAAAAAACTTTATTGTCCGAGCAATTGATTTATGACATATTGTGCTGACGCCATTAGAAAGCAATACGACATTCAAAACGACTTCTTTTACATTGTACAAAAAATTTATTTATTATATTATTATATTATACTTATTATTATCAATATAAAACACCTGCATTTGCGCGTTTACATATATTAATTCTTGACAACGATTAATTAAATTAATTAATAGATAATTATTTCTTATATATGGAATTATTTCTTATATATAGAACTGAGTAGAGTAGAAAAGGAATTTTCGAAATTTTGAAAAGAGTAGAGTAGAAAAGTACTGAGTAGAGTAGAAAAGAAATTTTCGAAATTTTGAAAAGAGAAAGATATCTTATTTAAAAATAAGTCGACAACCCTGATTTTGTACAACATCTTATAAATAATACAATAGTATACTCGATAATTATATAAAAAAATTTTATTCACGCATTTGTTTTTAATCAATCAGAGAGATGTTTTTTTATTAACTGTTAACAATTGTTAACTGTCCGCCTCGACACCGCTATCGCAAAAGTCTATTATGCAGCGTAACGCATCGTCGGGCAAAAATCTAAAATTTTATAAAATGTTACTTTTTTTCTACTTGAGATTTTCATTTTTATTAATATCATCACATTAATTTTTTTTTCTCATTAATATTAATTAAATGTTAAAAAATATTTTATTTGTATATTTTTTCTTCGAAGATAGCATCTTCATATATTATCTACTCATTATATTATTTACTGTGAATAATTTCAGACTTTGATAATAATCTTGATGTTTTTACGGGTGCTTTCTATATAAAGTTTATGGGTTTTGCGGGTTTCCTCCGTGTCCAGATCGATTCTTGGAACGTTTTCGTGAACCTTGCAATTCATTTCATTAGGACGAGGAGCAGTCTGATACGTTGGTTCCAAGAATGGATCTGGACACGGAGGAACAATTTTGGAATTTATTTACCTTGATATTAAGTTGCATAACAACCAAAATGGAGGCACAGTTTTTTCGCGATAGTTGCATCTTTGCGCTTGAATTATTCGTGAGGCTGCTTGCCCCGGTGAAACCAACGGCATGGCAGACGGGAACCTGTTCGAATTAAAATATTTATTGCCAAGTAATGTAAAAAAATCCAATATTTCATAATATTTTATAATCTTATTTGAATTACTAAGAAATATTTAATGTAAGATCTGAAATAAACTGTCAAATAAAATTTTATTTTGCCGTTTATTTTCCCACAGAAATGACAATGGAATCGACATTGAATCGATCAATCAAATTGACATCGATTCGACATCGATTCCATTGTCATTTCTTAGTAAGGTATATTTTTAGTAGCTCACCTCGCATCCAAAAATCTAATCTGCATGTAAAAAAAGCGTAACTAATTAGCAATATGTAATTGTATATATATTTTCCATTGTAACTTAATAGGTCAATTATTCTTATTTATTTATAGTTCTTATTTCAAGACTTGTTAAGTAATGTTTTAAGATGCTAATGGCTCTATTGATTAACTTCTTTTATGCTTTAAAACTTAAAAATAAGAATTGACTACAAATACTGGCCTTAAACATATTCATCAACTTGTTTGAGAATGGACAATGTAATTACAAATTTTAAAGTATTTTTACATAGTAATAGCATATACTTTATACTAATTAATTGTTAAGTATAAGTTTCAATTACGTTTACATAACATTATTGCGTAAACATTGTTTATATAATTTCATCGTGTACTTACTTTATTTTTGGTTTTTTGCAAAGTCCAGTGTCAACCATATACGGATAAATGGTAGTGAATTTGATTAAAGATTTTCCTTTGCTAGATGTCCGTAGTTCCTCGCTGATTGCTTCCATAAGTCCTACAATATTTATATAAATAAAATTAAGAATTTAACACTTCTTGTGCCTAAACAATTAAAATCGAGTTAAATATAACTTGCCTCTAACTGCAAATTTTGAAGCACAGTAGGGAACTAAATTTGGAAAACCATTAATTCCAGCCAGTGACGAGAGCGCAACTACGTGGCCGTGATTTTTTTCGATCATGCTTGGTAGAAATGCTTGTAGTATCTAAAAACATCAAAAATAATAGAATTCAAATACAAGAAATGTCAATAGTGAATAATGACTTGTCTGTGAAAAGTGATAGCATCAAGTCACTTTATATACATTAAAATAAGCTGACAGTTTTAATTACGGTTCATTTAAAGTTTAAGGAATTTTTATTATTAATTTGTGTAAATTTAATGATTAAACATTTACAAAGTTTGTTTATGCAATATCAATATAAACAATAAATGTTATGTTAATATCAATATAAATAGTAAATATTATAATTTAAAGAAATTACTATATATTTAATTAACCTTCTGTAAATTTTAAAGAAATATTTAAAGGATATTTTGTGCATAAGTCTAAATTATGGATCGGCAGGGACTACCTAAACATGTTTTAAATATTTTTTAATTATTTTTAATTATTTCCATATTTTTAATTATTTTCTGTAAAATTTCTTTAATGTATAATTATTTTATACTAACAGTTTCAAAATTCACATTATTTTAGTTCATATAATGTACTAGTATACTAAATACAACCTACTAAAGGCTAGTTGTATTATTTTCAGATAAAAAAAACCTATGTGATAATTTATCCAACGGATATATAAATAAAAGAGTAAAAGTATGAGTAAGAGTATGAATAAAGAGAGAGTATATAGAGTAAATAGGGTTGAAGTTTATTATGAAGAAAGATGGAACCGTAGCCTAAAAGTTTTAAGAAATTATTAAAGAAGAGGTAACGTTGCGACTAATAATTAGAATTAAATCAGTAATTAGGACTGTCAAATTGATATTTGACAAATTTTTTTATTTTTACACGTATATGTATATATTTAATTAATTAATTTTTTTTGTCAATTCTTTAACTTACCCAGAAATGAGCCAGCACGTTAATGTCGAAGATTCGTTTAATTTCATCAATGGTATAATCGAGAAATGTATGGCAAGGCATTATACCAGCATTGTTAACTAAAATAGTGACGTTGCCAACTTCCTGCTTGACTCTTTCAGCTACGCTGAAGACCTCTTCTCTGTTTGACACGTCGCACCTGTGAAACGCAAACATTTTTGAATTTTCGAACGCTTTTCGATCGAACGTTTCACTATTATATATGTTTCTCTCGGTTTTATTGCATTTTGTAAAAGAGTAAACGATATAAACGTACTGATATGCGTATGCTGCAGCTGTTCCAGTTTTCTTTATCTCATTCACTGTCTCTTCGTTTGATTCTTGGTTTACATCCCAGCAAACCACTGTTGCGCCTAATGATGCATAACGAAGGGCCAATTCTTTTCCAATACCATGACCAGTGCCTGTTATCTGTAATAATATAGCAACTTAAAGCATAAAATTATCGCACTTTTTTTTAGCATTTCTTTTTCGCAAACTTTACTTTATAAAGAATCTTCTTCTATAAATAAATTTAATTTATCATTTATAATGTAATCACATACATGTATTATATACAGATTGAAAATAAATGTATTCTAATTTTTATTCGTCTCTCTTATATAAAATAAATTATATCTTATATAAAACAATATTATATAAAAATGATTAATGTACAACTTATTAATAAAATGTATTAATAAAATCACATTAATATAATTATTTATGTCTGTACGATTTATGTATGTAATCAAAAATTCAAATTAGATACATACCAGTACGATTTCACCAGCCACGCTTTTTTCTTCCGCTGGAACGAAAAATTTATACACGCTTTCGCAAATGTAATATAGAATCTTCAAAATAAGTAGCAAAATGTCCGCAAGGATCAATGCGCCGTTGTATGCTTTTACCATGGCTGCTCGCTATTCTGGTCTGCAAAAATAAAATCTTTGTTTGATTGCAGAGACATAAAATAAAAGATTTATTCATTTGTTGTGATAAATTTTTTTTTAGCATAAAAAATTTGTATTTTTTAGAGTAGTTTAAAGAGACTTTATTAAAAAAATATTAAAAATAAATTGTCACAATATGCGTCTTTTTATATATACGCGTTCAGATTTTTATTTAGGTACATAAAGAATATTTTATTTTTTATTTTTATTCCTTAAGAAGAAATAATAATATAATAATATAATAATAATATAATAATCTTTCTTTTAGTTTTATTAATAAAGTTTTATTAATAAGTTTTATAAATGATTAAATATCTATCCTTGTTTTGTATACAAAAAAAAGCGTGAAATTATTTTTTAAATAATTTATTTAATAAATAATTTATTAAATAATTTATTTAATTTTTTGCACATTTTTTCATATTTCCATACTGAATTAAAATAAAATTTTAATTCTAAGCTTCATCTTGATTAAAATATGCAATTAGCATTGGAATAAAACAATATATCATAACATTCATTTACGTGTATTGTGTTATATAATGCTTGTTGCCGTCTCGGAAGCCATGTCAAATACAATAACGAGCTTACTGTGAGTCATTTATGTTCTCATGATAAAACTTCAGCGTATAATTATTTTGTAACAGTTTTTATTTATGTATTATTTCTCTTAAAATTATATCTTATTGTACATTATTTATCCATTCTTTTGAAAGAATGATCATATTTTACAATAATCAGAGCAAGGGGCATACACTTGAAGTACTTTTATTTGAGAAGCTTTTATTTGTAAAACAGTTTATTTGTAACAATATTGTATTTTATATTTAATGGGAACATATAAAATGTTTTGTATTTTGTATTTCAAATACTAATTGTAAAATTGATAATCTTATTATTTAATCTTATTATTTAAATTACAAAATACAAAAAACTTTCAATCTTTCGATTTGAAATACATAATGTGTTCGAAATTGGAATACGATATATACAATACACTTGTGCAAATAAATTTTAAATATATGTCCTGATGCCTAGTCCTGACAGTGATTTACGCATTATGTAAATATGCAATATATATGCATTTACGCAATATGTAAATATGACGCTGTCAATCAGAAATAATTGATGAAAATTACATGTATAAATTATGTATTTGTTTTATTACCAACTACTTAATTTCTTTCAAGCAGACAATTTGTTGGACTTTGATGTTGGGATAATTCTTGAACGATTTTGAAAACATCACGGAAATATTACGTCTAACTTATACTTCTTACTGTGAAAATAAGACTAATTAGAAATAATTTAATTTACTAAGAATAATAAAATATTATTTTATTAGATGCAAAGAAGATAATTAATACTTTCTTACTGCAGTCTTCATACTATAAGATAAGATATACGTATTCGATCTTCTGATTAGAATTGGAAGGAATTAGATTACTGCAGTTACTATGTAGGTAACAAGTACTGATTACGTGACACGTTGTGCGTGATAGTTGACAGCGCATGATACGAATGAGATCATTCTTCTTCAGTTGCATTGATAGTTATAAGCATAAGTTAATTTTAATTTAATTTATTTTGTGCTCGATCCCTTTCTGTAATTTTTTTTTCAATTATTAATATTTCTTATCCTTCGAAGAATACATAATATTTATAATAGGTGTGAAAAAAACAACATAATAAATTCATCTTTACATATATAGACTTTTTTTGTGTTAGTTAAAAAAGTATATGCATTTATATTTTTTCTATTGATTTTATATTTTATCTATTGATTCCGGTAAATTTGCAATACATAAATATCTTTTTTACAATATAAATATTTGCACAATATAATAATTTGTGCTACATGACGAAAGTTTTGCACTTATATTATCACCTATACGTAAGTATTTTATATCTTGGTTTTAACTTTTTAACATTTTATTCATTCACTGATAAGTATAAATTGGACTAGTAAATTGCTTTCACTTTGATGGTGTAAGTTATTTTATTTACATGTGCATATCAAGGTGTAAACTTCAGTCAAAGTCAACTTTAGATAATTAAATTAGTCATGAATCAAAATCACGTTTTTTTTTAGAGTTGACTGCATAAATGTAGAAAAATGATTAATCGCACGGTTGCGAACGTTTTAAAATGCCAAGGCCATATGATAGCACGATAAACAATGTCAAAATGGCGATCTTTTGGAATTGACACAGAAATATTTAACAAACATGTTTTTTGATCATTTGTCAGTAAAAACATCTTATCAAATTAAGACATTTTGTACATATTATATGCCGATTATTTAATGCGCATTTCTTTGATTTCCATTACAAACATGTGCAATTTATATTCGTAAATAAAAATCTGTATATATTAACTAATAAATTAAAATATTAAAAATAATTAACAGATTTCTTATTTTTCAATCATTTGAGTATTTTCCAATCATTTGTAATGATTGGATGATGCAACTTTTGCAATAAACAAATCGTTTTCTTTGAAAAGTTATTTTTATCATATCTTGTAATAATAATAATTTATTACAAGAACAACAAATCAATTCATTATTATGTAGCAAGAAATAACAACTTGTATAAGTATAAATGTACTTACAATATAACATTTCGTATTAATGTATAAGTTATTATATTTATTTATTTATTATATTTTACTAGTTAATATTTTAATTTATATTATTTTATTATTACTTAATATTTTAATTCATTAGTTAATATATTATGGACTTATTATTTTTTTTCTTATAAATACGTAAAGATATTCGGTTTCATTGCCACTTTATTTTATAATATATATATATTTTTCATGACGACAATAAATTTTATGATACATTTCATTATATACTTCATATAATATATTATAATACAAAATGCTATTCTGTTCTGTTCTTGGAATCTTTTTTCCAGAATTTTTCAAGTTATTGATATATTCGAAAAAAAATACAGTCGAATATATGTTGAATAATTATTGTCCCTAAGAGCAGCATTTTTTAATAAATATTTCAATTTTTTCGGGACAGTAATGAATCGGAAAATTATCTTTCTACTAACTAAATTGATTTAGCTACTAGCTAAATTGATTAAACTGATTTAGTTTATTGGTTTCTGAATGCCATTCTCTACTTAGACTATTTAGGAACGATTAGTTAGGAACAAAATTCTCTCTCCCTTCCTCCCTCTCTCTCCTCTCTCTCTCTCTCTCTCTCTC
>NW_012130126.1:738550-749233 GCF_000143395.1 Atta cephalotes | reverse complement strand
GAGAGAGAGAGAGAGAGAGAGAGAGAGAGAGAGAGAGAGCGTGCAAGCGTGGCATAACAGCAGCGCACGAGACTGCTATGTCAGAGATTCGATCTCAGGCATAATCGAAAAATAGTTCCTTGTTTTTCTCTCGGCAGGCAAACCATCGAGAGTATCTTTGCCAAGAGAACTTTCTCTAACAAAAATCGTTGTTCGGACTCGATGTTAAATAGTAGGTCTCATATGATCGTACAATCAGCATGCGCATCACAGATATATGAGAGAAGTCACCACGAGCAATAAGATATATACAAGTCATTATCAGTAAACTGGTTATTTATGCTTATTCAGATAATTGCTATTAGTGCCTTGAGATGAGTTCCATTTCTAATTAAATTTAATTAATTTTAATTAGATATATTAATTAGATATGATATTTGATTTAAAAAATTTTTTACAATCTGTTTACAAATTTTTTACAAATGTCTGTGTTATCACTACATTATTATCAAGCAACCTATATATTCATACATCTCATATAACGAAATGTTTTGTGTCACGTTAATAGGATATATCAATGATGTACATGATCTGTAATTACTTCGCCGAAGATGGTTCGAAAAAGAAAATTAAATATATAATGTAACTAATTGTATTCAAAATTTTACCTGATATGTTAATTTATTATTGCGCACTGAGTACTGCGCTCTGCAACATTTGTCGTTCTCTCTTTTATTATTTGTATAAATTTTTAGTATTGATAGAGTATATCCAAACATAGTCTTAATAAAACACGGAAGATATTTAAAATGTATGAAATGTATTGACAAAATAAATAATGAGAACATAAAATACAATAGATAGCGTAAGAAATATAAAAATTTAAAAAAATTTAACCGCATCGATAACAAACAACAAATTATGTAAGACAAAAATCGAAGACAGCAAAATTCTTCAGCAATCTTCTTCATGAAAATATACGAGCAAAAAATATATCTGATATTTTTGAAAAATGTACTTGTTGCGAAACGTTATCATCTGATGACCATTCCTTGATTTAATAAAATATTTTATATTTAGGATCAACGATAAATTACTCACATGTTTGGCATAATGAAGATATGTTATGAATTGTTATAATAATTTTTTAAATAACACAAAGTAATAATGTTTCACGCAAATGTAATAACATATGAAACGTTAAATGACACATATCGTAGAGTCTATCTTGTGGACGCTGACTCTATAATCAATGTAATGAAGCTGTAGGTCAATTATAATAAATTATATTTGTCTTGTGCAAAAGATAATGGAATGATATTTTCGCCTTCATTGGACAAATAATAACGTTTAAGCATACATACATTTACGTCGTAAGTGTATAATCAAAATAATTTTTAGGTCGGTTTCTATAAAGCCGGAATCAGATTACGTTTTGAAAATTGAGATTGAAGATTGAAATTTGACTAATGAGGACAAAAGAATTTTAGCTTCTATTATTTTGATTAGTCAAATTTTAATCTTTTAATTTTCAATCTCAATCTTTAATACGTAGTCCGATTCCGACCTTATAGACAATGTATGTGCTTTAAATTGTCATTCATTTTACAATCGATTCTTATATTTAAGATTATTTGAAATACTGTCTTAAGAAATCATGAATCAATTAGAAAGTATTGATATCTTAAGATATTACTTAAGGAGATCTTATAAGAATACACTATTAATATTGTCCTTAAAACGCTTTAAAGTTTCAATATGCTCTAATTTTATTTGCCGATTATTACAAGCAAGAATTAATTGATATATACATATATTATTTCTTCCGAAACAGTTTATAAATTGATAAATTGTAATAATGCATGCATATATTATGTATCGTACATCGTATTTATGCATCGTAATTCGATTAAACATTTTGATGCTATATTTACTCTCGTATAGGAAAAAAAAGAGTTATATTGCACAACCAAGCTCGGGGCAGTGCTCCAATTTATTGATTCTCTTCGGTCGTAACATTTATCGATCGAAAAATATACATCAGGTCTCTCATACAAGTAAACTTCCGAATAGAATGCCAAGCGATTTTTCTGTCGACGTACCTTTATCCGTCTACAGAATGGAAAGGAATATCACGATAGTAGCGTGCGTCATTTACAAATTAATATTACATACACAATATTTCTTATCTATACTTTTTAAAAAAATTTGTGAGAAATAGGAAAATCGCATAATTATTAAAAAAAAAAAATTGAGAAGGTATTGTATTTTTTATTTTCATAGTAGAAAGCTAAAGAAAATAAATACTAGTACAATAAATAATGAAGAAATATTGAGATATCACGTACATGGACTTGTAATATTGTGATATAATACTGGCTATATATAATAGCTAATATAATATTAGCTATTATTCATCATCAAACAAGTATAATACTGACGCATTAATTAGAAATTAATATTATAACTATAGTACTTGTTTGATGATGAATAATAATTAGTAAGTGTTCATTTCTTCTTCTCCAGGTAAATAATGCCCGGGAATTTACTTGCGAGCTTTTAGAATTAGAGCTCTATGACGCCAAAATTCCAAGGACACTACAAGTTTACGAAAATGTAGGAATTACATAATTTCATCTGCAGTATGATTTTATAAAGAGAGAGCTAGTAGATAATGATTATCGTCATTAATAGTATACATTTTTGAGTTTCTTAACAAGATATAATTAAAGATATGTTTAACATATTTGTCTAAAATACTATTAATAATATATGCTATTAGTAATATATTTTATCGATATATTTGTAAATTTAGTTAAAGGCGTGTAAAAAGAGCTGTATTCATTGGAAAGGGGAAGAAGAGTTAAATTAGAGAGCTTAAAGATCATGAGTTCCTGAACACATATTTACAAATGTAAATATCTTGTCTTCAGGGCAGCTCAGGGAAGAAGCACTTCTACACGCGCCGTGAAACATTTGTATGAAGTTAAATTACGATTAAACTTCTCTTTTAATTTCAATAAATGCTTATTGAAAAATATTACATATATTTATTATATAATAATATTTATTATATAATAATATTAATGCTGTTTATTTTATGATATGGTATAAAGTATTATAATGTAAAAAATTTATAAAAATAAGAAGTAGATAGTTTTGAACAATCATTTTTATTAACTTTATGTTTGTGTTATCAATAACTTTTATAATGATATACAGAGTCAAAAATTTTATTTGGATTAATTTGAGAGTTTAGGATTACAGTCATAGAAAATGTATAAACTGAAGCGATTTATTTTAATAGAAAAAAAATGCCTATAAAGCGTGCGTTAATCAAGAACTAGATAGTGCCTAGATCATTAATTTGAAAGAATTCGGAATCGAATTTGAGAGACCATAATCTGTTGATTGGATTTTGATGGGCTTGATAAGAATAACAATTGAAAGCTGTATAATGTTTATAAGCACATTGTGTTGATTTTGCTAATCTAATAAGTCGAGCTGCTCGAAATAGATTTCAGCTAATCCAAAGATGAATCTGATGAACAATCTAGAACTTGTAGTAATGAGGAGTATTGGAGTAAATTCGCCAAATAAGATCTCTTCAAAATGCGTTGAATCGTATATTTGTAAAACTGAATAGAAGTAGTGTACAGTCGAATAATGATTCAATTAGAGCTACTTCTATTCATAATTTTTTAAGACAAATTTCACATCGAGTAGAGGAAAATTAAAATTTAAATTACATTAATGAATTAAATTTGAGAGAAAGGTTGAATTATGCCTACATTCGAACTGAAGAAATGCATTGAGCTATGTAACGTACTTTCCGTTATATTGTGGCTTACTGATTTGACAGTGCGGTGCCCTTGCAACATGTGTTCGTTGACGCATTCGATCAATTTACACTTTATATAAAAGTTGTAAAAGAAGGAAGTCAGTTATAGAACAGTTGTTAACTCACGGTCTATGTAACATATGTATCAATCGAAACGAATGGCAGTCCATTGACCGTTCCCTGTCATTTCTATGAATAACAAAATCGATATAGGGTTCATGAACTCTTGCAAATAACGAAGATAAGTTCTCGGATGAGAATGGCAGAGGAATTGCTCGTGTTCAGAAGGTGAAGGATCATTAACATCAGAGGAAAAAAAAAGAATATCAGATAGTGATATTTGAAGATTTTTATTTCAAATTATGTCTTCACGCGTGATATCTTCGAAATATTATAAAAAGAAATTATAAATTCATGGACATTCAATGAATTTAAAATTAGAAAATTATTATATATAAAAAAAAATTATTTAAAAATACATTTTTGCTCAGAAAAAATTTAACTATATTATATTTTTATCTCTAAATTGATTGGATCTAAGAAAATAGATGTATATATTATTGTATATATTATTATTATATATATGTATTATTTATAAATTGTATGTAATAATACATTGTATGTAAACAATGCATTGTATGTAAATAATAAATAATAAATGAAATATATTAAATAAATTATTATATAATATCTGGAGATACGGTAGTATTTATAGTATCTCGGCGCTAAGATTAGACGTCGACTTACATATATGTAATATAGATTATAGAAGATGAAAAAGTAATTATAAGCAATATTAAATGTAATCACACAAAAATAATAAAGCCAACGTTAATATATAAAACATGCTTCCATTTTCTATCGAACGGTAATTTTACAGCATAATTCGTTTTACAATATTAGCTTTAGTAATAAAAATTATAGTTATTAAAATGAAAATTTTAGTTTAAAGATTATTACATTATATTAATTTAATTTGAAACAGCAAATGCATTTAGTAAGAAAATCATTATAGTATCATGTTAAAATGATTAATTCTTAAATTTGCTTTATTCAAATAATCAATTATTTATAAAATAGTTACATTAAATACTGTTATATTATTACATTAAATAGTATATATTATATTAACAATATAATTTTAAATATAAATATAAAAAAAATAATATTTAACAAGCGTGGCCCAGTTAGCTCAGTTAGAGCGTCGTGCTAATAACGCGAAGGTCGCGGGTTCGATCCCCTCATGGGCCAATCTATCTTTTTTAGCGAAATAATTCAAACAAAATTTTTCGTGAGCATTTGTTGAAAATGCTATCATAAAGAGAAATATAAGAACAAAGGCAGAGCGTCACACTATTCATATAGCAAAAGTCGTGGATTCGGTTCCCTCATGATCTATACATCTTTTTTAGCGAAATTTTCATGCAGAACAAATGTTATTATTTTCATAAATAAATTGTAAAATGAAATGGAAAATGTTGTCAGAAAGAAGTAATGTACAACAGGCCCATTAGCTCAGTTGGTTAGAGCGTCGTGCTAATAACGCGAAGGTCGCGGGTTCGATCCCCTCATGGGCCAAATTTTTTTTAATAAATTTTTTTTATAAATCAATATATATTATTTTTATGTAAGTAAAATACAGCATGATAATTTTACAGCATGGTAATACTTTTAATTTACTAATATTTTTGTAATCTTAAATGTAACAATGAATTTGGTATAAGGATTGATTAACATAAAAAATGCTGCGGTTGTCAGTTTTTAAGTTTTTTTTTTAACATTTATTTCTATTTATAAAAAATATTTAAATTTCTATATATATTTCCCAATCCTCCTGTTATTTCTATGTTGAAAAATTTTTTAAATAAAATACAAATAATTAGATACAATTCTTCTTTCTTCTTTTATCTATTCTTGATTAGTTAGAAAAATTGATCAAGTAGAATCGGTATATTACCGACAATAGATGATATATTAGCTTCAGCTGAAAGCGAAAAATTCGCTGATTGATCAAATAAATTTCTCGCATTTTAAATATTTTATATCGTTATTTGTAAGTTAAATTTTTTTATAATATATAAATATATTGTTTCTTCATATTTTGATTTCGAATCAAAATTAATGATTATCTTGCGCAGTAATAATTAATAAATACGTTGCATCTCCTCAAGAGTGCGTGAGTGTCAAAGATTGAGGAACAAGAGTCCTATTTCCAAAAATTGCGTATGAAAATACTATAATATTACGTATATGTTATAAATTTTCGGAGGGTTGTATGTTTACGCGTAAAATATATTGGGTTGTCCGGAAAGTTCGTGCCGATGTTGAAGGAAAATTGAAACGCAGAAAATTTAAATTTTAGTGTACATTTATTAAATTATACAGGTTAGTCGGCACGAACTTTCCGGAAAACCTATAATACTAATCTATATATATTACGTAATATAAAAACGTACTATATGCATGAACTATACATTTATGTATCATCTATAACATAAATAATCTATAGATACTCGAAGCCTAATATGTTCGTAGATTGGACTGCACTAAAGCTTCTATTTCGCTCATATATTTTTATTTATTAATATTGAGAAATAAGAAATATATTAACATAAAATTGAATTACTTCTTTCTATATTGTGTTATCCAATTTATATAATTAATTTACATACTTTACATTGTATTGTCTACATGAAAAAGATTATCATATATAAATTTAACGTAATTATAATGACAAAAATTCAAAGTAAATGTAATCTCGTATTATAATCGTAATGTATGCGATAGATTCGAAACTACGAACCCTTGTATGAAGCTTTGCGAGTCGATAAAATAGATAAATTTGTATTTACCGCTCGTCACCTGAATCACAACGAATTGATGGGGGCAGTGGGGATGAAAGGGTATGATACCCAGGCAGCCACCTGTCGTGCGCATGCGCAGGTCGCGCGTCGCGCAGGACACCTTGCTGCCCGCGACGGAACAACCGTCAGTGTAAATCAAAATGGCGAGTGTGATGATGGTACGCGACGGATGGTAGCGCATTTCGGCCGCTCTTGCGTTTCTCTAAGCGGTTTCTCTACGCGATAATGTGATCCACGTAATCGCATCAACAATTGCGACGACTGCGGAAGCGACGATCGGCGAGTTTAGCTCGTCGTATTTTTTTTTCCTCCTCTCAACAGACGCCGTCTCCGTTCAGCGCGACCGAACGTCGAACACCCTCCTGTCTCCGGGGTGAATAACGACAGGGTGACAGCGACGCACGAGATCTCCTGCAACTAATTGTAAGTGTACAACGATCGTTCGCGTGTCGATATACGCGTTTTTTTTTCACTGCATCACGACGAGGGTTCGCCGGGCGTATAGTGTTACGCTGTCGTGCACTTGGCGTGCACGAACCAGAGCCAACAGTGCTCGCTGTCAACGTGACACACCGACGTAAATACTGGAGTCGCCGCGCGCCTATCGACTCGCGCGTTCACGCACGCGGCGAAAAGCGAGGTTTCCGCACTACTTCGCTCGTGGATACCTTACGTAAAGCGCAATTGTGTGTCGCAGATTATGAAATCAGTAGTTTCCCCGGGCATGTGTAAACTTTTTCTCCCGAAACGAATTACTTAAGAAAAAAAAGAAAAGCGAGCCGATTTTTCTTCTATTATTTCAGAGTTTCGCTGTTACGGGTGATTCTTGAAACGAGTTATATTCTTGAAGTAAGTTTATGTATTTTATGTCCATTTTTATCAAAGTAAATTGACTTTAATCTCGACTTTAATTTATTCTTTATATCTTTTCCCAAAGCTTAGAATTAGAAAAAGATAAAAGACAAACGAAGATTGAAGTTAATCCACGTTGGTAAATACTAAAGAGAGAAGCGTGATCTTTGAGTTTGATAAATCTGAACATGTTTCTTTGATAATGTATGTACGTACCGCAACTCGGTACGCGGCTGGAAATATCACGGAAATATGGAAATAATCATAAATGCAGTTCAGTTTCTGTCGTAAAGTTTGTTAGAATGTTCGTCATAAGTATATCGGATGTGCCAATCTATTATCCTGACTTTTCGTTCCAATTTGCAACTTTAATGAGAAAGAAACGAGGAAATAATAAAGACGATAAAATATCCTATAAATATTGAAATTGAGCTTCGCTCAGCTCTTCGCTCTCCATTGTGCCAGGATTTCACTGGAAATCGCATCGTCGTGTATTGATTTGCCGTGCACGACGTTCGTTAAAAAATGTGACACGCGTCGAACGCAGCTATCGAGAACTTCAGGAAACTTGTATGGAACACGCTCGAGCCTGTCGATACTCGAGGATGAATCGCGAAACAATACCGCGTATAACTCGTACACTTATCCCGGAAATGCGTCGAGACACGTTATCTTTTCATATCTTGAATATGTAAGAGCGAGCCTTCGTCTCATCGTCTCCTTGTGCGAGACATTCATAAAATTGAATAGGAGAATAATCGATATATACTTAGCCGGCAGTTTGTTTTTCCTACGAATTAATTGTGTCATTTAGTCGATAATTAAAATCAAGGCTAGCAAGATGCTTCACAAATAATTATCCGAAAATTCGATTGTTCTTTGATAGATCTCTAATGTCTTCATTTCACGATTAATTGATACAGATTGCTCCAGAATAAATATTATTTTTCAATAATATAATTTTGATGCGAATATATATCTGGAAAATTCCTGTCTATTAAATTTCATAAATGCAAGTTAACTTTAATCTCGGTTTAATTTAATCTTTATCTTTTTTTAATTTTTTTTCTTAGAACTTTTTTTAGAACTAGAAGTTTTTATATTCTAATATAAGAAATGGATATATGCACGCTTAATTGAACGCAAAAGAATTCTATCGCGAAGCTTTAAGATACGGAGAACATATAACATTTTCACGTGAAATTTTTCGTGATTGGCTATATTATTATCGATATTGAACGACATTTTGTGATGCAGCACATCACAAAAATGAGAAATTTGTTCAAAGATGCGTGACTGCAGTTCAACACGTCCGTGAAATAATAAATATTCACTTGTCGCAAAAAGAAGGACATATATGATTTATGGTTGAGACGGATATTTGCACCAGACATATTGCATGAACATAACGAAATTATCAACGTACATCTGTTTGTTATAATTAAAAATTTTAACTAACTTAAAGTTAACTTTAATTCTATCAGACGTTTTTTAAAATCCAATGGAAGATCGTATGATAGACAGTAAAAAAAATGTTTTGTCATGAAAAAAGATAAAGATAGATAAATTCTTTTGTCTTAATGTTTGATGATCGGTGATTTATCTTTGTGGCAATGGATACTATATTTGTCTTGGAGTTTAGGCAAACGACAGAATCATTAGGAATCTTAAAAAAGTTTTTTTTTAAAATTAGAACGGATTATCCTTTATTTTTATTAATTTTTTTTTTATTTTTATAGATTTGCTTTTTTTGAGAATTTACAAGTATAGCCTACTGAGAATAGTATAATTTATTTATAGAGATATATGAGTTTTGAAATGTTTAACGGGAATCGTAAAATGTCAAATGACCGTAAGTAAAAAAAAATCTATAAAAATGTCCAAGAAAGCGATCGGAAATTAGAACATCCGATAATACTTTAATTTTACTCTATTTACATATATAGATGATTAATATAAATTGCTCCGAGAATAAATAAAAATATTTTTCAATGACAATTTTGACTTGAATTTGGAAATTTATGAAATTCGATAGACGGCATATATTTCTGAATATTTTATTATACAATAAATAATAAGTATAAAGGATAAATACAATTAAAAAAAAATAAAGAATCTTTGTATTTTATCAGAATATAAAATTCTATTACTGCGTTATATTTTTTCTATATAATGAAAAATATTAATCTCTTACTTACGTTTGACGATTTTTATATTTTCTGTATGTGCCTTCTGAAACTATTTCGCAAGCAGTTGGTCCTGTGGCGCAACGGATAACGCGTCTGACTACGGATCAGAAGATTCCAGGTTCGAATCCTGGCAGGATCGGGGTATCTTTTTTCTTCCGTTCAATTTCATATTTTTATGACTCATTGCACCTTGACGAGCTGGAGTATATTGTTAACAAAAATTGCATAATGTAACCGGTTTATACACGATGTCCAACCGAACGTTGCGTCGATATATCACGTCGGGAAAACAGAAGACAGATACCGTGCGTATATCAATACTGCGTATTCTATTTAATTACACCATTTTTACTATCGCAATTAGAATCCATATAATCAATCGCACGTTTGCCCGTTAAAATAATTAATATTTATAACTGAAGCGGATACTATCGCAAATTACAACCGGAAATTCGGTTTTTCTGACGAAGAAAAGTGATATAAGCGCGACATATTGCAATGATTTTTTATTCTTATTAATGAATTTATAGAAAGAGTTACTTTAATGTAACTTTAAAATTACAATTTACAATTATTATATTTTTTAAGAAAAATATCTCTTTCTTTGAAATGTTGATAAACGGTACAATGTTGTTTTGTCACAAACTCTGCGAAAATAATCGTGCATAGAATACAAATAATTTTATAAACACTGTACAGAAAGAACGATATTAAAAAAATTTAGCTTTATAGATGTGGATCTGAAAATATTTTGTTTGGGTCATCAAAATTATGTGGGTTGCTAGAATGTTAAAACTGTTTACAATATTATCATCAATGTTTAAACTTCTTAATTATTTTGATAAGTTTGATGTTTCAACTAAGTTATTTTCAGATATGTATTTAGTTAAATTTTTAAATACTTTTGTAAAATCATTTTTTTCACGTATATATATATATATATATATATATATATATA
>NW_012130126.1:730472-738530 GCF_000143395.1 Atta cephalotes | reverse complement strand
ATATTTACTTACTATATATATATATATATATATATATATATATATCCTTTGATATATATCCTCCTGATAATATTTGTAACTCGCGATAAAAGTTTAATGAAACCCGAAGATTGATCTACAAACTTTTATTAGACGCGTTGGTATGTAAAGAAAAGATTATAGTTGAGTGACATTTTCCCTATGGTTCTACTTTTAAGACAATGCATCGAAACGCGTGTCTAAGCTATAAAGAGCAACCAGGAACCGAATTTTTACAACGGATTCTTCGAGGAATGTCCAGAAATAGTCTACATGCCGGACGCGCCGACCTGACGCGCGTGTCCATTTCTTTTTTTCGATGCTTCAGGGCGCATCTCGTGTACCATCTACCGAGTGTATTTCGAGATAAATTCTTTTACTCCGTCTCCGTGACGCCTTGAGATTTCCGGCTTTGATACTTCGGATAAGTGCCAGAGAGAATTCGCTCTGTGAAATTTATGACACTTGATACACACATTATTATTTTCACGGAACAGAAAAGAATTGTGTCTCCAAAGAATTTCTTTGACGTTATTATCTATATTTAAAACTCAGAAATAGATAATCAATAAGAATCAGAATTGAAAAATTTTAAATAAAAATTTTCTTTTATTGAGAGATTATTTTTAAATTGGTATCGGAAGATTGTAGAATATTTATTCTGTACATTGCCGAGTGTTACTCGTTCGTAGAATGTCGCAATGTTGGTACATCGTAATTATTCTCTCAGCTGTTTCTCTAATGTCATTTGCGGTCTCCCTCGGGCTTCCGCCGAAGATGAATTTCCGTACAGGAAGCGTCTATTTCCTCTGCTCGTTGTCGTGCGAACGACTGGAACAAATTCGAAATTCGTGGTTTATTTTGTTGGTATCCGCTCTTGTTCACGAAGGATGAACTGTATTGTTTGGAACATATGATCAGGAAACTCCTTGTTACATCCATATTGAGGAAGTGTAATTAACAGTGAAAGGAGTCACTACTTCCTTTTGTCGAATCACCTCCAGCTTACACGAGTGTGAATTATATGTAATTTTTCTGCGAGAAAAAAAATTTTGCGAGATTTTTTTCATCAGTTTAACCCATATAAAGGTATCTAAAATTTACAAGAATGAGATTGATGAAATATCTAAAAATTCAGGTGGATATCTGAAAATAATTTTGTTGAATCATCAAAATAATTATGTAAAAAAACTCAAACATAAGTAAAAACTTTTGATATTCGTTGAAGCAATCAGCTTCAAGGTTCAATATAATTATTTTAATAGTCTAATAAAATTATTTTCAGATCAGTATATCCAGTTAAATTTTTAAATATTTCAACAAAATTGTTTTTTCCATGTATCATTTTTGTCACTTCGATTATATCAATGAGTGAACAATATGGATACAATTGGAGTAAATGAAAAAATAAATCGAGGAATCACCCTTGTGTATTGCCACTTAATGCATATAAAATTGCCAAGTATTGCTAATGTATTGCTGTGTATTGCCAGCATATTGCTAATGTATTGTCTGTATATATTGTCTGTATTGCTTGTATATATGTTTATGTATTGCCAATATATAGCGATATTTGGCAATAGGTAGCAATACATGAGATGATTGACTTCACGAAATAAACATTATATAGTATCGATATTATGATTAAAAATTAACGATTAGAACTTTCATCAAACAGACTCAATTTACCGGATTTCCTCAATTACTTTGTAAATAATTTTATAACGCAAGATCCGGCAGGATGTTATCGTTTTTTCGAAAGTGATTTCTTTTCCGTATCGTGTTATCGGGTGCGGTTTGCAAGAAAGGAAACTCCTTTCCTCCTTTCGGCTCCTTTCGTTTATCTCGGCTTTTCTTCGTGCGCAATGGAGAGTGGCGCGTGTTACCAACTCGTCGAGGAAACAAGCCAGCCATTCTCTTTCTCATAATAGTACCTTTGCTCGCCTATCGTTTCGAAATAACAATGCGCGAGCGCACGTGAGAAGGCTTTACTTAAGCAGCATAAATTCGCTATTGTATGCCGTTGTACATTAGGACACGGGAGATGCATCACTGATTTTCGTCGTTGATGAAAGCGGGTAGGTGTGCGTATGTACACGTACATTTGCTAGAGTAGGTCGTCCTGCTGATTAAAAGATATCTATCACGGGCTTCGTGCCGCGTGACCTAGAGAGACGCAACTAGTAATCCTATTAAATGATAATTCGTCGAGCATTACGACCAAGTTGATGTAAAGTTGATTCATATTACCTGCACGCGCGTTGGCGTGCGAAATTCTGCGTAACTCTCGCTGTAGCTCACCTTCCGTGAGATTTTTACTAGAATTTTCATCTAATAACATAAAATGACAAATAATTAACAGTTTCTCGTGTAGGCGTATACAAAATAGTCACAAGAACATGTGAACGATTATATGCGTAGTTATACAATTAGGTAATTAATTTCAGAAGATTACTGAAGATTAGATGAAGTTAATTTTGTTGTACCATCATAAAATAATTGCAGTAATAAATGTAATTTGCTCAAGCTGGTTATTATTAGAACGTCAAAATTTTTGCAGCATTAATCATTAGGCTTGAGCGTCTTATATAATTATTTTGATGGTCCAATAGAATCATTTTTAGATCTGCATATTTGACTAAATTTATAGATATTTCAGCAAAACTATTCTTCCCGTATAAAAATAGAAATTTGAATATAAAATGAGTATAACAGGAATTTTTGTTACATCAACGTTCGTGATCATGTTTAACGACATGAATTCATGGTGATGATGCTACTCTGCGAGAGAAAAACCGCAATTTTTCTTTGAAACGCGACCTGTCTCTGTTGTGTAGAGCTGCGCTAATTGCAGCACAGCGGGACTTCACAGTGGCATGCCACTTATTGTTAAACGAATCTTCGCACCTACACGTATTTATGTTGTGATGTTGTATAAAAATGATCTGCATCCTCTTTATGCAAAATTTAAAAAAAAATTAATAAGTTTCACTTTTTTGACCAAAAATAATTTAATATATGGAAAACACTGCGCATACGCCTATAGCCAGATCCTCCGAAATGCTTTTTTCATGGAAAAACAAATTCATAAGCAGGACGAAATAAATGGATTATAATCCGAAACGAAATAAATAAAAATTGATAAACGAGTGTAACAATATCATATGATATACATGAATTATCGAGTTACAATTGTTTAAAAACGTTAACAATTTGGATTTTTTATATCGATATTATTATTGTTTATTATTTATTATTTTAGATATAAAATATTTATTACTAAAATATTTATTACGCTAGTATTATATGTATATAAAAATCGTTTTGATATTTTTGTTGGAGCCATAAATTATATGATATTACGTGATGGCAATTGTTACCTATTGTTGAAAATTAGCGTGCAAACTTTTCGTCAATAGGCAATACTTCGGAAAGTTCTCGGTAAATCGATTATAATACAACGACTGAATTGGAACAGAATAAGCAATAACTTCAAAGGCGATGGTTTAAGGCGTTGCTAATCTGATTGCTACTGCTGTCGATTTTATCGATCATGTTCTTGTTCATTATAATTATATTATTAAATTATATCTCACACGCGAGACAGACTTACAATAAATGGTTACGAAAGTGAATCTTTACTTTCGCCGGTTTTGCAACAACGCATGCGTGACTGGTGTAGCTGTAGACAAGCTTTCGCTCTCGCAAATAGTATATGCGTTATAACTATTATCTCTGTGAAGGGGGATAGAAATTCGCGGATACACGGATTCGCGGTAGTACGGATGGATTATGTGCCCCGTGTTGGTTTTTTTTCATTCCATGATTTCCCTGTGTCTAACGGAACGTTCCTTTGAAAATGTGCGTCTGTCGTGTCGACGAGTTAACAAACCGATGCGTCAGCTAATATCACTTAAACATCGGTTAAGTAATGATAACTGGTAATTGCGATCTTTAATTGTACACACAGATCATATCGTCGCTGCCGATATGCTATATTGAATGTTCCATAAAATGTTCTTACGTGAACTTCATACAGAATTGATGTAGCGTCAATGCTTCATGCATTATTCTTTGCTCAGTTAGGAGCTACTTCTTTCAACAAAGATATCTTTTATGTAGATATATCCGCACATAATTATAATAATATTGTAATAGATTTATCGAATATATATTTACAAGAAAAACTTTTACGCTTTTTGTTAAAATTTAAAATTATTTCTTTTATTTTTAATATTTTTCGATTAATGATCGATGCAACACACATACCGTACAAAGCATAAGAACAAGACTTATTATTTCATAGTACGTTGTATATAGACAATGCTTCCATGATAAAAGCCATTCCTGTCAGTAAATTGACATCGTTTTTTATGCTCCTCAAGCGGCAAGAGATAGCTGCATATGCTCATTGTTATCTGTTAAATATCCATCTGTTCATGTTACGTAGATAATCCAAATGGCAATTAAAGCGCGTTGTTTTGCAGAATAATACTATCCAATATAATAACAGATATATTTATCGAGATTTGAAATAGAAATTACGACTCGCGCGCGCGATGTTCTTTCAATTGAACTATATCTTTAAATTTTTATCAATCATTATCAATCAAGATTATTCTTGATATACTTATTTAAACTACATGATTGTTTACTGTAAATGTAATTATGTTGAAGTTATTAACAAGGAGATATATATCGAAGCGAGATAATCAATACGATATCATGTCAAATGAATTGATGTATTACTTATACTTTATCAGCTTATTGCATACTAATATCAATTAAGCTTTCTCTCTTTCTTTCTCTCTCTCTCTCTCTCTCTCTCTCTCTCTCTCTTCTTTCTCCTCTCTCTTTCTAATGTAATTAAATGGCTATAATAATCTCTAAAACAGAGCGAGCGTAATTAATGTTTTGAACCAATAAATCGAAGCAATCAATTAAAATGAACAGATACAGTTTCTTGCATGATAAATCAGTTATAATTACGAATTGTAATTTATTGAATCCGCTGATATCAGAGATTCAATTCGGTTGTTGTAATCGAATATAAATTAATGTTTGGATTTACGATAAAGACGTGAATACTGCACAGCCAATTTCTATGTTTTCGAATTCCACTTTCGCGGGGTCGATACGAGTGTAATTGCCATTCGGATGAACTCATTCGAACTTTCGATCGTCGATAGAGATTTCATCTTTACTTTCTTCCTTTCACGAGCGAGTTTGATTCGTAAAAGCATTTGTGCGAACATCTGTGCAAATAAATGCTACATTACCGTTTCACAATCAATTATTTTCGAATTTTTTTATTATTTTTTATTTCTACAAACTAAATTTACAACAATTAATATAATTACTACAGATTTCAAAAGTGATGATGAATTAAATATGTCTAAAATATATGATCGATCATCTGAATGCAAAAAGTTTTCGAAAGTATCCAAGAAAAAAATCACTTTCAAATTTTTAAAAGTCTTTCGATTTTTCATTATATCTTAAGGCAATAATATGCAAATTGTCTACTGGTGAAACGATAGAGAAGTAGGATGTGGTCTAAAATGATTTTTACTTATTTGACGAGAAGAAACGTATATATATATATATATATATAAAGAGTGACATCGAATGCTCAGGTAACGATGTCGCTTTCTGGAGCATTACAACGGCGAACGTACATGTGGAAGACAATAGGCTACAAGAATACGTATTTCGTAGCAAGCAGGTGAAACTATTACGAAGAATAGGTCAGATTGTCTGAAAATCTGCCCCGTAGAAATCTCTTGCGTTGAAAAAATTTCCATCGTAATATCTTGCGATCGTCACGCTGATAATTCCTCGAGTAACAAGTAAGTTTCGTGACGTATAGCGTAGGTACATAATGGAATCGAGGGGTCATTGTTCATAGAATTTTGGCGAAATATTAATACAAAAAAAGAACGGTTTTTTGTATAAAAAAATTTAGCTGAATATCTCAGATCTAAAAATAATTCTTTTTTACTATTATCAAAATAATTATGCAGAAATAATTGTGTATGCTTAATCTAATTGCTAGAACGTCAACATTTTTTACAACTTACTCATCATATTTGAGTTTCTTATGTAATTATTTTGTGGTTCAACAATATTATTTTCAGATCTGTATCTAATTAAATTTTTGAACACATTAGCAAAACCATTTTTTTTATGTAGAAAAAAATGATGCATTATTTAATTATATTACATATTTTTGTAAAATAAAATTATAATGCGATATAATTAATTTTTTCTTGAATTATAACTACTTGAACTGAATATTATTTAATTTTACGAATAAATAAGGCAATTAAATAATATATCGTTCAAGTAAAAGTTTAAACAAAAATTCATAGTATTGCATTTTAATTTTATTTAATAATTCTTTAAATAAATCATCATTTGACGGCTTTGCGATGTTATTAACAGAGTTTTTTGTTACGGTTTGATGTTACCTTATATATTTATACTGTATATTGTCCACGTAATTGCGAAAGTTGTATAGTAAGTAATGTATTTACATTTAATAGATCTGATCAACTTCGTTAAAATTATGTTATTACAGCGATGCTTCAAAACAAAAACGCGAATATTGCAGGATTATTCTATTTATTCTATTTGGAAAAAGGTGTCGCGCGTGTCATAATATAATTTGCATATTAAATCCGTATTTTTAGATGATTTTTGTATTGTAAAAATTCTACGAATAATGGATATGTTTTATTTGTGTCTGATATTAAAAAATAACATTTATTTTTATTATAATTCTGATTATGTGAATTTTTGACAAATTTAATTAATCGTGTTTATCAGTTCTCTCGTAAATTGTGAAATTTGTACAGAAAATTTGTACATCGATAAAACAAATGAAATCCTAGTAATGTTTGACTTTCTTCCGCGTCTCATTGATTAAATATTTCCTCGTCATAAAAATTGAAGTCAACGAAACTGTTGTCTTATCGGTGTTTTTATTTTTTGTTTTACAAATTTTTAACTTCTAAAAAGATTTTAAATTGTGAATTCGCCTACTTAATGACCAAGACTCTCATGTGTAATATACTTTTACGTAAAAATAATTAGGAAGATTTCGTATGTGTACATACGAGTCCTACAATCACGTGATTTTGAAATATAGTGAAACTTCACCGGAGGTGAATTAGATTACTATCGAAGAATGTGTGTGAAAGTTCATACTCTGAATACAATATCGAAGATCTGTTCAACAGTAGCTGCTGCTACTGTTGCTATTGCCGCCTAAATTCGCCTAGAAAGACTGACATTTAACAAGTGATTTTATTCTTTCTATGGCTTTCTTCTTGGCTGTGGCATTGTGCCGGTTATTTTCGGCTTGACTGAATTTTAATTAAAATTTCTTTGGCAATTGTGTTTACAAAGAAATATTAATTTAAATTTAATTTTAGAATCATAATTTTTGAAAAAAATTAGTGTATTTGCATATTTTTGATTGCATATTTTCATAATATTTACATAAAGATTAAATTAAAGAAGATTAAATTAAAATAAAGAAAAATCGATTATTGGTGATCAATGTGCCGGATATATAACTTATCCTTGGTGGTTTTAATATTTGTGTTTTATATATTTTTTAAATATATTTTGCAAATATTATATTATGTTACGAACGTTGAATGATATGCCACGTGTCGTATGTAACGTAGTACGAATGTTCTTTATCGCTGCGCCAACAAAAAAAGGTCGCGATAAAACTTGTGCAGCGCAGTTACAGTAAATGAGGCAAATGACATTCGATAAACGTAAAAATCGAAAGACTTCGGACATGGCATTACCCTGGCATTTTCAATGGTGAATTCTGAAGAAATAACGATTTTATAGAGAGAGAGAAAGAGAGAGAGAGAGAGAGAGAGAGAGAGAGAGAGAGAGAGAGAGAGAGAGAGAGAGAGAGAGAGAGAGAGAGAGTAGTAGTAGTAGTACGTAGTACGTAGTAGTAGTAGTAGTAGTAGAGTACGTAGAGTAGTAGTATAAGTAGTAGTAGTAGTAGTATAG
>NW_012130126.1:724330-730062 GCF_000143395.1 Atta cephalotes | reverse complement strand
GAGAGAGAGAGAGAATCAGTACCGGCTTAATCTGCTGGCACAAATTCAGAAGTTGAAGTTGAAGTGATGACTGATTAATTTATTATAAGAATTTAGTTAACTGCTGAAATTGAGCCTTTTGTGAATTGATGGCGCAGATTGCTCCATTAACAATGGCAGAAGAACCAAGACGAACATCCGATTAATCGGTTCATGGTCATTAGCTTTGCGGACTACGTTAATGCGCTCGATAATTCGCGTTCATTCGGACACTCAACATCACGAGGCTCAGCGGTAAATCGCGATTTATTTTAGTGTCCTCGTTAGCCCCACTTTGTCTCTTCACGAGCATTAATCCATCGATGACTCAAATGCATCTCTCTCCACTTCAATGCTGAATATCTTCCTGGTTCCCTATTATTGCAAGAAACAATTATAATACTGTTTAGTAGTATTATATCTATAAAATATTATCTATTTATAGCTATAGTATTATAATAATATATTTGTTTATTATTTCTGTATTACAATAATATTTTTATCTAACTTTATGCGTTAACAAAAATTTGCAAGAATGTCTTGCGTAGAAGAATCTCTGATTTTTATTGAATATTACATTTTAAAAAGTATAGATCAGTTTAATAGCATAGTATAATAAGTTCAAGGCTGTTTTATTATTCAATATTTTATTTTCAATGAAGTTTCTACATTTTTTTAACAAAAATTTTGATTGTAAAATCAGTTTTTCATAAAACTTTAGAGAATAATTTTTTCAGCTTTTTCCTTAAAAATACTAGTATTGAATTTTGCGATTCAAGTATTAAATTCAATCCAGATTAACTTTCGAAAAAAAGTGAATCAAGTACGAAGAAACGAGTTTCCATTCAGCGTTGCCGCGTTGGTTTTTATCGCCGTATTTCCGGAGATCATGCTGCATGATTAAGAAGTGAATACGCATTTCTACTTTATGCTCCAATGATTGTATCTTATTTCACTTGTCGCACTTCTCTCACTTTTCACCAAACGTTTTGTCCAATCTGCAAATCGATGGCAATGAATCCAAATATCAAAACTGTCATACATCAAGTCTTGTTACATTTAAACAATTCGATTAATTATTAAGGATGTAAAGTGTTATATTTTTCACTTTATGAAAATTATAAAGTCAAGGCTTGTGTAAATTGCGGCAAAAAGGTGCGAAGGTCGCCATTTAGCACGTTGATTGCCATGGCTACGTGACTCGAGTGCTGTAGTTCGATATCATTGATGGCATGATGTCATTGATAATAAATTGCATTGCAGTATGACGTGTGAAATAAAAGAGATAAAGATCTATGGATACAGAAATAGAAAACTGCGAGTATGATAAAGTACACAGCCTTGGATAAAACGATGCAATAGAAAGATTAGAAATTTCACAAGAATCACGTTGTTAAGTTACGTATTATATTAAATTTGTCCCTGGTTTGGAGAATACTTCATATATGACGGTCGTTGAACTCCGATTGCACGTTCCTGCGCGAATCGGCCAATTTTTTTCACGAGCTTTCACGAAGACTATGTAAAGCAGCACGCGATAGAAGCGAATTCATTAAATCAATTATCTCCTTGGTCTGAAAACTAAGTGGAACGAAACATAGAATATACAGGGAAAGAAACGCTTCCTTGATTCGCTGTTCGGTGTGCTTTTAGTTTTGTATTTAAAAAATTATTTTTCGATATTGAAGTCCCCTTTGTTATTAAGTCTTTCTTCGCAAAAATACTGGAACACCAAAATATTCGACCGGAACAAAAATTCATAGTGCTATTTCATTATTATGTTTACATATTTTTATTAAAAATTTTGTTTTTGGTTATATTTTTGCTTTCTTAATTTAATCTAATTTAATTTAGAGTGTAAGTCTTCCATTAATTTTAGATGTTTTTTTCAATATTAGAGACGTTCGCACGCAATCTATCAGCGATAATAATAATAGTTAACAGGATTATTAGCGCGTTTATACTTAAGCACATTGCGCATCCTTCCGGTCTGAAAACGAAGTGGGGCGAGGCTCTCAGCACGCGGAAGTGGAATTACGTAACGCGCGAAATGCAGTGCGTTTTTTTCTTGCGCTTCGACGCAATTTCATACTTTGCAGCGCAACCGGGATCGCGTTCGAGAAGTGCACTAATTGTTTCGTACGGTACGTATTATCATCAACGCGTTAGCGTCGACCATAGAGGAGACTTATTTGTTATCCTTTTGATCTTAAAATGAAATATAACGCAACTGTAATCCTTTAATCGACTCTGTTGTTAATCCGCATGATATTCATAAACCAGCATTTATCGCGGCAAAAACGGACTTTATTTAAAATGAAAATCAGTAGTTTGTAACAAACGTTGTCGCAGCTCCGCGTAATACACGATTATTGCCGTTTCTAGAATAAACCGCAATTTCGCGGAAACAAGCGTGAGAAATGTCGTCCGTGTGCTAAAAACGATTTCAATGCGGACATTCAAGTCATGTAGCGTATACGCAGCGAATGTTAAATATCGACAAACATCAACAAATATTTTTAAAAGGATATATGTAAAAATTATTTAAATAATTTCAGAATTAAGAGTCCTTGTTATAAAAACTTTCCTTTTTTTTCTATTTTGATTCTTAAGCCTTCAGTGTCACTCTATACCGTTTTATCACACGTAGTACTTACGACACTGAATATTGCGAAAAATATCACATAAAAATTGAAAATATTGAAAATATTATAAACAAAAATTTTTTTTAAACAAACCCTATTAGAAATATAACAGATATAACAGTAAATATAACTGCATTGAGAAATATAACAGTAACAAACAAATATATGTATCTTTATTATTATTTAAAAAGTTATAGTGTAGCGAAATAAAAAAAACTTTGGGTGTGCCACACGAGGAATGATATCGAAGGTTTAAGAGTGCCTGTCGCATCGGGAAATACTCAAAAATTTCTAGCTGCGTCCCTGCCCGTCCTTCCGTTCCCTCCCATACGTCGTATGAGGCCCCGTTTCCGGTCCCTGAATGAAGTCACACCAACGTGGAGGGTGCGGGGTTGTCAAAGAGATGGACCTTTTGTCGCTCGAAAAAGAGGAGCGTCTCGTTCGCGATGTACCTTTTGTTCCAGCATCTTTATTAAGTCCGGATTACCGGTGAGAAAATTGCGCGCGACGTCCTCCGCGACCCGCATGCTTCTTTTTTCCAGACTTCAATTCATCACCGAGCTGTATCCATGCAAAGATGTGACCGGTTACAACCGGGGGAGCATGACTAACTGCACACGGGGACGAATGTCTCACTCTCCGTGCTCCTTGATTCCATAATTACTTTGTCCGAGAAAACAGGACTGTCCGCTCGCACAGCCTGTGAAGGACAGGATAATGTTTAGATTCTGTTTAAAAAATTTTTATCAACAAGATTTTTATACGTAAAATTAGTTGCAACTCTATTTATTTATATGATTTTTATTTGTTATGTGTACAATATTTATAAGGAATTAACATTTCATATTTTAATCTATATTTATATTAATTAATTTATTAATTTAGAGAAAGAATGACTGAAATATCGGGAAAAAGATTTATAGCGATACATAAATAGATACCGAAGTGTTATTTTCAATTTACTTTAGATGAAATTTCAATCTATATTTCGATGAAATTTTATTTTGAATTGTAATTTATATGTAGTTTAACATGTGAACTCTTCCTTTAATGATAAAATTGAAAAATATTGTCGTTCAATCTTTAAGTAAAGTCTCGATATCTTATTCATGTCACGTCGTAAGATGCAGCTAGTTGCGATCAACGGAGCATGACCGTCGCACTATATCTTTCTGTTTAGCGATCGCATCTGTTACATTTTGTGCGCACGAAACTTTGTAAATCGGTGCATAAGTGAACATATTACGAATGTTTTACTGTATTAATTTAACTGCAGTTCAATATTTTTCTATATAAATAAATTGATTAAATACATACTAGATATTTAGATTAAATACATATTAGAAAAATCATTAATTTTCTTTTCATCAAATTCTGAGAATTTTTTTCAGAATTTTTTCAGAATTTTTAAATATATTTTCTCATGTTGATAAAAAGAAGAAAATGCAGTGCCAAAAATTGATAAAAAATTCTGAAAAAATTCTTAGAGTTCTCTTAGAAGAAAATAAATGATTTTTGTCTCTTGCAATTTTTCTGTAAAATTGATAGTATTTCAGTAAAAAATTAATATCTTGTTAACTATTGTGAAAATTGCAAAATAGTATAAAACTTTTTGACTCAGTTTAATCTACTCCGTTTTATCTACACAAAAACGATTGGCAAAAACTTTCGGGACATCCTGTATATGCCTTATGCTACATTTACCACGATTTATCATTTTCCGTGTAATCGTAAATGCGTTCGAATTTATCAAACGGACCAGACGAAGGTTCTTTTAACGAAAAGTAGCTGTGAACACTTGATTGCGTATCTGCGTTCAACCGGTCGGCCGGCTGCACTGGTCCATAATTTCAATCTTGCATCTTGCGTTATTTGGCATGAAAATTACTGTGCCAGTGCGCACTCGAAAATTCGACAAGTAGTATATAGCCATGAAGTCGATCAAGCAGACATTTTGAACCGACTTGGAATTATGAAATTTTTTATTTTTTTCGATTTTGATGAACGACACCTGTTCGAATTGCAAAAAATGTAAAAAATGTAAAAAAATGGATCTATATCTTTAAACTCGAAATGAGTCGTGTGTACGACAAATAACTGCTTAAAGGTACTTTATAATTCCTTTTACTCATTGCCAGTTATCTCGACATTCACCGTATACTGGGAAGCTGGAACCACCGGTCTTGATTTTAAAATTCTTCAATGACTCACAGATTTCACGATTAAGCAACACGATTAGTCGAGGATTACTCACCGGTTTTTAACATTACCTTTTTTCAGAAGCGACCAAGTCGATTGTTCGTTTGTTCGGTTTGTTTAGAAGATCATTAGAAATAGAACGATATTTGATATATTTGAATTGCTTGCACAATTTCTCACGTTTGCTGGTACATATAGGTGCCTTCGTATTTGCAGATATATCCAGATGACGCGATGACGCTACATTGGTGGATGCACTGGTTCTGGGTTACCGCGCAATTTCTTGGTGAGTCATCATTACATTGTTTTTTTTTTTGTTAAATAACATCTTTAGTAAAATTTTTCCAACTTATTAGTAATCATCTTAATTATTTTTAACTATCTTCCATTATGTCTGTTAAGATTAATAAAAAGATTCACGCAAATCTTAAAATTTTCTGTTATTTTTAATTTAAAATTTTTAATTATTTTATCCAGATGACATCATAAAAGTTATCTTTTTTATTAGGTAGTTTGCTTTATCATTCAAATAATTTAGAGAAATATAGTTTCAATTATTAATATTTTGTTACGATTATGATCATGTTGTTATGATTATGATTATGGTAAAATTTTTTTTATTGTAATTTATATTATATGTATTTAAATCACAATATAGTCGTAGTTTAAATAATTTTAATGTAAATGTTTTAATTACTAAGAAACTTATTATAAATTAAAAAAGAGAAATTTAGTTATAAAAAATTAAAAAAACAAGGATGCTAATTAAATTCTAATTAAAGAAAAATTAGTTTGCACGAAGTTTTTACGTTTAATTTTTTTATATATGGTGTTATTTAGATTCTGAGTTGAAACTCTCTCTCTCTCTCT
>NW_012130126.1:713109-723729 GCF_000143395.1 Atta cephalotes | reverse complement strand
GTAGTGTAACTACTCTCTCTCTCTCTCTCTCTCTCTCTCTCTCTCTCTCGCAAAAGGCACGATTTAATGATTGTGTAATTCATTTTCATTCAATGATCATATTCTATTTTTCTTTTTCAGTAATTTTTGGGAGTCCTTTGCCATCAACCACATCGGATCCTGTCAACCAGTCTCAATCGTCTCCAAAGGTGACATCCTCGATAATCGAGGTCGAAGATATTTATCGCATGTCGAAGTCAACTAGGCCGACTTTTCGAATCGCTAAGGCTATTGGTCTTTATCCACAGACGAATACAGCCGTAGTGCCTGATAGGCAGCAATCCGTCACTACTATCGCCTCGTTGCTATTAGAACGTGGAGATACTGTTTCTGGAACGAGCGTCCACGAGACAGTCGAACTAAATTTTCGCAGTAATATCTCCAACGTCGAGCCGCTTGGCACGACGATACCGCAGCGCGTCGCGGAGAACATCGAAAGAATCAGGAACTCGACGAAGAAGGACAGCAAGATCACGTGGATCCTGACAACTAACAAATCGTCAAGTAGACCGAAATACGATCAGGAGGAGAGAAATCAATCTAGCGTCGCCAGGAACGTTAGCCTCGAGGAAGTCGAAGATCTCACCGTGCTACCTCTTCAAGAAGAAATGTCGAAGGTTGATTTAACGTTAAACAGGACAAGATCTTCCTTCGTAACGTCCTTGTCCTCGACCGGAGCTGCTAGTAATGCTGCAATCAGGACATTTAATCAATCCGAGGACGAGGTCGAGATCGACGAGGAAGTGGCTCAGACGCAGCATTTCGCTACAGCGGCGTCTATCCTTGGAGGTAAACTTCAGAGAGAAATGTGTTACAGTGAATAAAAAAATGATCTCGATAATTAATGGCCATAATGTAATAATCTCGCGCAAAATAGAGAAGAGAATCGCATTATATTTTAATTAAATTGTTTTCACAACGTCGACATTGACCTCCTTTTTCAGATACGCTTACTAATTGTATTTTGGTCTCTGATTAAATTTAATATTTTAGTAAACAATAGAAGTAGAATAGATGTAAAAAGTTTCAGAATTAGCTTAGTTAAGATTTAGATAAGAGAAAGATAAGAGAAAGACAGTTGTGTACTTTAAACTCTTTATAATGATCGCATGAAACAAATGTGCAGTTGGCGAGTCCACTCGTCTGAGCAGAGCGAGGAACACTTTCATCACGCAGCACTTCCAGAGGGATCAAGTGCAAGAAGACAATCAGCCTTCCGATTATAACGACACTGGTAATAACAGTGAAAGCACTGAGCAAGGTTCGACGACATCCGCTGCGGGTATAGCTGCTATTACAGGTAGCTGTTTAGCGACTGTGGCCCTGCTCAGCACAATGGGTAGTCTCGGATTCATTATATACAGGTAATGTGTCGTGAAATCGTAATGTGTATTAATTATATCTGCGTTCACTAAAGCATTTGTTCATTAATTCCTTTTTTTCAGGCGCAAGTACTTGAACCCTCCGCAAACATTAAACAGTGATAAATGCAGCAATCCCGATAGCTCCGGTTATATCGATGATTCCACTATTCGTGTTAGTATTATTACATTCATAAATATTTAATGTGTATCCAGTAAGATTTATTAAATTAACCATTCAAATAAATCTCCATGTTTATATTATTTAAAGAACACTTTTATTTTATTTATATTTTATTTATATTTTTAATATTTTTATTTATTAAACATCAGTTAAAAGATAGAAATGGTAAAATTTTAATTTGTTAAAAATGTTATATAAAAGTATTTGTTTTACTTACAGGATAACTCGGAGGAAATGTACAGTTTGGATAATGACTCGTTCCTAAATTCGCTAGAGGCAATGACAATACAGAATTATTGGACTGACAGTGTAAAGCATACGAAGCTATGACAAAAGAAGATAACCCATCCCGGAAAGAGAATCGAGACATTTAGCATTTCCGATGGTGAAGCACATGAGCAAGTTTCTCTGCTTGAGCAATAGTACTTACACGTCCGAGATACCATATTCTAATTATTGTGCAGCAAGTTTTGTTGCCCGATGTATATCTGGAGAGCAGTGAGAACATGCAGCGCTTGAGAGTCATTAATCAGTTTTGATGGGCTGCATCGAATGTTAGTTACCTTGGACGTTATTACTCTGTACGACGTAAAAAAATTATAGATCAAAATTGCGAATCGGCACGTATCTGTCATTTCGCGACGTGTTGATTTATGCCACTTCCACCGTTCCTATATTTTTCTACGACGCATGCGACCGGTAAAGTCGCGCTTAGGCGGGAAGTGGTGGAATTATCCTTAAATATATATATTTCCATTAATGATATAGTGCAATAAAAATGAATTGATGTACTTTATTATTAAATTAATATAATAACATTATTCTAGAAAGGTAAGAGTACAAATAAGGCTATATTAGTTCATAGCTAGAGCATTTGCTAAATTAAAAGAAGAATTAATTTAATAAGGGTATTGAAGTAATATCCCTAGTATTTATAGTACAATGCTTCCAATATTGCGAATTGGAATTCATACGTACAATATTGTACTTACTAATGGTTTTTAATCTTGGATTTGAATGTCGGTTCTACAGTTTCACTTTAAAATTACATTACAATTGTGATGATTAGCTTTGGCCATATTAACAGTCGCTTAATCAGATAGTTTAAATATTTTCGAAGATTGGATTTACGGAAGATCGGACCAAATCATACGTAGATCTAGCTTTACGCCTTTATGACATATCCAGCAAAAATATTGATTCATGTTTTCCAATGCGAGAAATCTAGCTTGTACCTATGTACATACATACCATTGTAACGTTTTATGTATAGATGTGCAAATATTGCAAATCTGCCGTCACGTCAAGTGAAACGTGATTAATTTTAAGTAGTGTTAGCATTTACCTAAATATATTTCTATACATTCGAAATGAGGGAGGGGGGGAGAAAAAGACAGAGAATCCATTGTGATAGATCGTAGCGTTTAATATATGTAAAATTATCTTTGGCTCGTTTATGGTAACGGTTGTGAATAAATACGTTCATGTATTATACACATTCCCACCGTCCCTTCCTTTATCCGTAATCTTTATTTTTAACGTGATCCAATTGTTCCAACTTGAATTGACAATTGGATGCCCAAATTTTTATGACTTTTAGATTTATAACGATTATTTTACAATAGAGCGTGTAATATGCATATGCATAATCTTTGTTCCAAAAATTTATTTAAATAAAAGCACTAAACCTAATAAATTAAAAATTCTGGATTTATAATTGTAAGTGTCTTTGATCCAATCATTGTCCTTATAAAATATTTTAATAACAGTTATCATAAAAGTGTATTTTTAAAAAATAGAGATAAAAATTGAAGAATAGTTTATATCATATAAATGATTTATTTCGTTAGTACGTACATTTGCGCCAGCACAAAAAAAAATCGTATTTTATAAAATGAAAGTAATGCAGAGTTTCTTTTCCGAGACTAGACACATGCGTCGTAGGATCCCATTATCAGTCCTTTTCCTCTGTCATGATTAATTTTAATTTTCTGTTGTTTACTATACGACTTGCACTCTCCGTACTGGAAAAGCAGGGTGCGACAGTGGCATTGGAATTCTACAGTCAACATTTTCCCGACTATCGCGGTGCTCCTTCGATTTCCAGGAAACGTTCGACCGAATTTCTTCAGTAGCAATATTACTCCGCAGTAAAAATCAATTCTGACCCCTAATATCGCAATAAAAACAGCGAATTTGTATATTCTTTGTTATCAAATATTCGTCAAAATGCTGTTTTTTTATAATAATAATCAGAATATTATTAATGCTGTACAATAATAATAAAATTTTATTATGAATTTTTTGGTCAACTGGAGTTTTAGCTGCTCCAAAAATTCGGTCTACGCTTCTTATTACTGTATTGAGAGCCTTGTCGTCCCGAATTATATTCACAGGGCAGTGTTAGAAATATCTGAGTTACACTAATACGTAAAAGGCAGGCACTAAGTGACTCCATAAGCTTCGTTGCTTGTGAGCAAAGAAATCGAAACTTGATGTACACCGCGTTTTCTTTATCCGACGTTCGATCGAAAAGTTCCCTCGGCACGGTGATACTGGCGGATTCAAAGATAAAGCGATGCAACGCAACATTCTACTTAGCTTCTTTTTGCGAGCTCGTTCGTGCCTTAAATCGGAATAAAGCTGTAAATGCAACGAAACATGCTTGTAATATTCAAAAAGAGAAAGAAAGGATATACTTTCGAGATTCGAAATGATTATAAATCTGTAAATTATACGCGTGTATCATAAATCGCAATCGATGCTGCCTCTGTTATCACATTTGAGATTTATATCAGCTTTATCGCTGTCGTCAACGTGATTTTAATTCATTCTTTGATGAAACAATTGCGATAATATGCAACCTAGCAAACGAATATAACTGCTATATAATATAGATGTAAAACATGTATATTTACATATATATTATATACTAGCTCTATATTTGTGTTTGCTGGGAATTTACTCACTCTGCCATATATGGCTCAATACCTTAGAATAAAAAGAAATATACATAAATATATATATATATATATAAATATAAAGGATCGCTTGAAGGTATGGAACTTGTCGAAGTGAAGATGTTGTACTTGTGGTTTGTTAAGTACATACTAAAAATAGATGATAATAATATAACGTGCAATCGCATACGACTCTTGTACGATTTCACAAATTTTCTTTCGCGTTTCACATTTCGTTACAATTTACGTTGCAATTTACGAGCTGGTGACACGAGTGCGTTTTATTCTCGCGTAAAGTTTACAGAAAAAAGAGTTTGCTTGTAGTATATATCATCTTCGAAAAATACAGAGATCATTTGTCGCGATGACAATATGAGTGGATGACGCTTTCGCCAACCAGTGATATAAATAGATATCCCATTGCTCTTAAACACTCGGAAATTTGACGCAAGGTCTCCCTTTGCCTTTTGCAAACGCCTCTTGCGAAAGAGTCGTACATACAAATGTGAGCGTTTTTACTATTAGTATTAAACGAGGAGCAACAAAATGCGTTGTCTTATGAACGAGTAGATTTTATATTTTCTTTGAGGATAACTGCCCGCGATGTCTACAAAAATATTTCGTTCTCTTCGTTACAACAGCCTCATGGCGCGTCTTGTCAGTTGATCTATCGTCGAATGATTTTCTATCATTCCTATTAGTTTCTTTTATGTCGAACAAACGGGATAAATCTCTTTTGCTCGCGTCGCAACTACATCAAATTTGGCTGGAAATTGAAATTCGCTATGTACAATCATGCTTTCCTATTACATTCTTCGTCTCCTAAGATAGACGAGACTTACTATGTTAAAGAAAATGACAGCTAACTATTCATCTAAGCTCGTGTACGCTTATACACTGGATACAATAATTATTTTCTATGCACCAGGCTCGTTAGTAACGGTTTAAGTTTATACGTCGAAGTCTGGATGTGAGTTTGCGAAGAAATAATTAATCTAATAATCGCATCAGACAATCATATGCTGCGATCGAAAATTGTATTGATAGTTGTAATTCGATTTTCAGAAAATGTCTAGACATACCGTTTAAAAAACACATGATATTCTTAGATAAATAATTTGCCTGACAGATTATCAAATTTTCGCCAATTCAGGATTTTTGATCGTATATCATCTGTCCACTATTATTTCTGAAATATTTGCAGTATTTTAAGATAACATCAAACATCCGTGAATTCCTAATTCTATACATTTAGACTTCCACGTAGGGAAACATTCGCCCTTGAATCCATTTATCCTCCTTGGATTGTAAAAGTTCTCGGTTTTCAGATCCGCAGTTATTAACAAATGCGATCAAAACCGTACACAGTGCCTCTCTGTCGATCTGTAACAGTATTGTTACAATTCAACAAGAATGTTGCATCGTGAGGCTATAAGTGGAGATCAAAATCCGAGGAATTATCGGATTTCTTCAATACCGCGCGATTCACTCATCGTTCTTCTTCAGGAACGAATGGAAGATGTGGTCGAAGACGTTGATGCAAATCGATTCAGTTTGCTGTCAATGATAATCTCATCGCCGTTCCTAATGTTGTATCGATAAAGCTGCTTGTTTGGATAGAGCATTTCCTCCGGTCCATATTGCGCCTTCATTTCCTAAAATTATTAATTCATTTCAATTTCTTTAGCGTTGCTACTGCAATACGCGATATCTAATTTTATAGCTAAATGATTAAGAATTCGCGTACTTTATATTGTAATTATATTGTTACTTGTACTTGGAAGAACAAGGTTACATGCAGGTCAGGATAAGGAGCGTTTGGAAGGTAATACGATTCATATCGCAACTTCAGGTTTTTTAAGGGATCGTGTCAAACATTCTGCAAACAATATTAAAGTCGTTTAGTTGATATAGAACAGAAATAACTCACTTGGTCAACGTAGAAAAGTCTCATTCTGTTGGCAGGAATTTTCACCATACTTTCCAACTTAGTTTTTAATTCGAAAACTGTTCTATATACATCAACCGATCGTACCTGCAAGTATGAATTGGTTATGTCATTTCCATTAAATAAAAAATATAGTTCAGAAAGTTCTTCTGTATATATTACGAATATATATTTGTAGAAGTAAATACTTGTACAGACTTGATTATTTTTCGAGTTGCGTGTTCGGGAAAAATTATGGAACTAGTGAAAGTTTATCGTTACGCGCGATACACTTGTTTAAAGTGATGAAATCCGATATGATTTGAAATTAAATACCTCGACGAGATCTCCGTAAGTGAACGTAACCTTGACCCTTTTCTCCGGTGTTAAATCTACGTTCACCAAGGGATCCAACTTTCCGTGAATAGCCACAAGCTCGGAATATCTGAAAATCACAGAAGAGAGTCAAGTTGGGCTTCTCCGGGCCCATGGTAAAGGAATGAGCATGGCCATGAAACGAGAATAGTCCAATAGACTTTGGCGAAGTTGGAATCGCCCGAATAGAGCAATAAATTTTTTGCGAGAAATTTGGAATTTATGTTAAAAGCGCATCATAACAACTTGTGGCGTCTTTGATAAAGTATTTGAGATTAATTTTACGCGAGTCTTAATTATTATTAAAGAAAAAAATCTATTAAGATTGAACCTGGCGAGCGTCGAGACTTACCTTTCGGGCCGATCAGCTTCCGGTTTGTCCATGTAATAACGTATGAAGGCCCTTTCGGCATCCTCGCGTTCTTGAGACGATATTACGCCGCCACCGTTCAAAGTCTCGACGTTTGGCAGTCGAGCTATTAGTAGCTGCCGCCTCTCATGTTCTGTATATTCTCGAGGACTCTGGGAAATGTTAAACCAATATAAAGCAGTGATCAAAAACTTGCAATATCTAGTACAGATGGATAGTCACGCAAATATGATGAGGATTGACAAGTTAGATTGGATAAAAAAATATATACAAATTAATTAATTAAAACAAAAAACTGCAGATTATAAACGCCAATAAGTTAAAGAATAGAAAATATATTCCGCAGTAAATGATTTTTCATTGAAATGATTTTTCATTCGAATCGAAGGCTACCATGTTACGCACTTTTAATTAGCTCGATGACGTTGATTTATCTAATTCCATTTCTCGCACATAAAATAAAACTTCACAACAACAAGTGTAACAAGTTCTAATATTTGCTATTGCGTTGTAACTATATTTTCTGTTAATTTTTATTTGTTTATTTATTTTACTTTGTATTTAAAAAAGGTGACACAAAGATTTAATCCACTCTAACAATAAATACAAACAGCGATTTTTTTTATTTCACGGATCGTCTATTAATATTAAGTTTTCTTAACACTGTGTTTGGAAGTGTAATATAGGGAATGCTTGCAGAATGTATTGATTTCAAATTCCAAAAAGAGAAGATTCTTTGTATTTGAAACTCATATTGCATTAATCTATCAGCCTGTTTGACCACGTGCCAAGATTGAATTGCTGCATATATCCACACGAAAAGATCTTTTACTAGGACGCGCTATTTCTCATGTAACCGCTAACGACTGTTGCAGTTTTGATGTAGGGAATTAAACACGTGTCTCTAATTCGTTTATCATCAAGTGTGTTCAGACTTTATTCTTTGATGCACTTTGAGAATGAAAATAGCCATTGATTTCAGAACGGTATACTCGTGATTGTATTACGTGCATTTTGATCTTTCATGGGTTAAATTTATTTTACGTCGAAATCAATATTATTCACAAGAATTAATGTAGAATTAATCTATAATTATAACTGTTGTTTACTGATTCCTTTGTCTTCCAAAATTTCTTTTGTATTTAAAAAAAGGAATATAAAGATTTCACTATCTACTCTAAATAATATTTTTAACATTTATAAATTTGTAAGCAACATCTAAAAATAAAAAAATTTTAATATGTATTTAAAAAAATATATTTAAACATATAATTGTTTATAAATATAACATATAAATTAAACATATTGCACTTATTAGTTTTCTTTAATTGAGTCACGTGTAAAAGAATCAAAATGTTTCCCGTAATGCAAGACTTTCCAATTTTCAATCATCGAAGAGATTGAAGATCACTCACCTCGAAAAGCGGGCAGCCTTGGATCCTGAGCGACTTTAACGCGGGAAACCTAGCCAGCCTTTCCACTTCGTCCCAAATGGATAGCAGAGTACCATTCAGATTCAAGAACCTCAGCATTCTGAAGGGATCGTGAGGCGACTCGATGGTCATTTCATTGGATTCCGACTTCGACTCCGATCTGTCGTAATTCACCTTGTTCTCAAATATCCTATTTCCCTTATCGTCTGTCGACGAAGTGTGTTCATCTGTATCTAAGTGATTCATATTTTCACTATCCTGACCAAGTCCTTCTTCCTTTGCTCGACGGCCATCCTCGCTTGGCAAATTCTGATTTTCCTCCAAACCGAGTGATCTGATTGGACACTCAGCGAGAACAAGACTCTTCAGATTCGGAAATAAGTACCTGAAAAAATATACAACACCAAATCTTTCAGAATAATGACTTATTCTTTCAGAATTACGATTCAGTAATATTATTTTATAACTAAAGAAACTGATTTTTCAAATAGTGACATTAAAATCACCTACCCTAATTTCGAGATCTCGTTCCAAACTTCCACCGGATTGCCAGTAAAGTGTAATTTTTTTAGCGCCGGGTTCACGTTCTCCGGTTTTTGATAATCCAAGTCCACCGTTTTATATTCGTTCAAAGACAAATGGAGTTCTTCCAGATTACGCAGAAGTCGTACCAGCCCCTGCACTGTCGACCAGGACACTCTGGTGCCATTCAGCACGAGGTTTCTCAGAAGATCGTAATTACCATGTTTGATTTCCAGCACCTCAGCGAGGCAGTTGAAGCTCAAATTTACAAACTTGATTTTGGGCATGTGCTGCAGGATACCGAATACTTCCGTCCATTGCGACAACTTGTTCTGCGCCAAGTCAAGCTCCTCAACGTTCTTGCATTTGTTGCGAAGTTTCTCGGCATCATTACCTGCTGATTCAATGTCGCAATCCTGGAGCACCAGTAATGCCGGCACTGTATGTCGTGGAGATTTCTTAGGGATGAAGATGCTCACCGACAAGGCGGCTTTGGGCGAACCAGACTCCGCCTCATCATCCGTTAATGAGCAATCCGTCGTTGAACTGCCGTACTTTAGCTCCAGCGCTTCCAATAACGACGGCATTTTTACAGCATTCTAAAAACATCATGAAAAGCTTAAAGACTTGATTTTTCTATCAAATATGTGTATCTTCATTAAATATAATTTGTACTACTTTGAAACTTTTAAATTCTTGACGTTCAAGTATTATTTTCGTAGCTATCGAATCATCTATTATTACTGAATAATTTTATGAAGATCATTGTAATAATCTTGCTTAATTAAAGCAGAAAAAGCTATTACTTTTCTATCCGTTTATAAATTTTTTTTCTTTAATAAAACAATGACAAAAATTACTACTAATATTTTGATTATATATTGTATTAATATATTGCAGGGTTGAGTAGTAACTAATTAAAACGTTAAAAGTTTAAAAAAGTTAAAAAGTTAATAACTTTTAACTTAACTTAACTTAATTTTAAATGCATTAAATTTTAACTTAACTAAGTTACTTTTAAATGTTAACTTTTTAACTTTTTTTTAAGTTAAAAAGTTTTTTTATCTCTTTTAAATATCTTAGAAAAATAATAAAATATAGTAAGATTAAGGGCATATATTCGTAATCTGTTCATATTTTAAGACCATTAGTATCTTAAGTAATTTCTTAAGATACTAATACAGTCTTCTGAATGGTTTATGCGATTATGCCTTATGCCATAAGCCTTAGTCCGGATCTACAATAAGTGTTTTAAGTCTTAAATCATAAGAAATTGATCAATTACAGTCAAATATTCTTCTCGCATTCGATTATAATTGGTCAATTCTTATGGCTTAAGACTTATTAAAAAAGTAAGTAATCACTGATCATGTATCTTCTTTATATGGCTGTTTTTTTAAAGTTATATAACTTATATAATTATATCGTTATGTGTTATATCACATATGA
>NW_012130126.1:711485-712602 GCF_000143395.1 Atta cephalotes | reverse complement strand
ACATTATGATCTAAAAAATAATTTTTTTCAAAATTAACTTTTTTTTAACTTAAGTTAATTCAGTATTGACTTAACTTACGTTAAGTTAATTTTTTATTCTTTCAACTTTTAACTTAATTTAACTTAACTTTATTAATTTTGTAAAGCCATTAACTTTAATTTTATTCAGTTAAAAAAAACATTAACTTACTCAACTCTAATATATTGTATATATTAATTGCAATAAAATAAATATTTATCGCATCCAATAAATCGCAGATACATTATTTTTCGATAATTTTTGAAAAGGCTTCAGTTCATTTTAAAGAAGAAAGATAGAGATGAGACTATATAGAGATTTCGAATTATTTAAAAATAAATACTGTTTCTTAGGGTGACCATGAAAATACAAATATGCAAGTAAATGTGCACACTATCGGTCAAATAACACAAAGCAGCACCGCGGGAATAAAAAGAAGGAAAAGGAATAAGGAAAAATCTCTGAAGCCGGTCATCCTCGAGACATGTAGAATCTGGTCTCGCCATATCCGCTAAGGTCACGCCATTGTCTTTTTGCGCAACGGCCAAGAACCAGTACCGGTTCTCTAGCAATCAACAGAACGATTCTTCGTGGTCGCGTCTCAACTCGCCCACGCGTACCAGTATCCAGAGACAACTTGAAATAATCCTGAACCTGTCTTATCGGCGAACCTATACTAAGAAAATCATCCGTGACGAAAAGTTAACGATTATTGTTGCAGCTGCACGAATGTACGAAAGAGAAAGAGGTATTTGGATATTTTAAAAGTTGAGTTTGACTCGGACAGAACTATCTCATCGAGCAGATAGTTAAAATCTTCTTGAGGATCCTCTTAAATCTTGGAATCCTTTTAGAAATCGAAATATAACATTATATAGCAAAGAATAAACTTTCTTTCTAAAGAGATATTCCAATGTAATATAATAATTTTGAAATTAATTCTATTGAAATTAATTAATACGTCATTGTCATTAAACGATCTTCCCGTGAATACCGTAGAGTCCTCTTTGGTGTCACTTTAAATTCTGGTAATCTATCTCGTATTCTATTTGAAGCGTGTGTGTGTGTGTGTGTGTGTGTGTGTGTGTGTGTGTGTGT